>NC_053026.1:164249151-164407789 GCF_003073215.2 Triticum urartu | reverse complement strand
ATGCTCTTGCCACTCCTTGTTCCATAATCCATCAAATCTTTACCCAAAACATGAAAACTTCACAACACAAAACTTAAAGTAGAAAATCTCGCGAGCTCCGTTAGCGAAAGAAAACAAAATACCACTTCAAGGTACTGTAATGAACTCATTCTTTATTTATATTGGTGTTATACCTAATGTATTCCAACTTCTCTATGGTTTATAAACTATTTTACTAGCCATAGATTCATCAAAATAAGCAAACAACACACGGAAAACAGAATCTGTCAAAAACAGAATAGTCTGTAGTAATCTGTAGCTAGCGCAAGTTCTGGAACCCCAAAAATTATAAAATAAATTGATGGACGTGATGAATTTATCTATTAATCATCTGCAAAAAGAATTAACTAAATAGCACTTTACGAATAAAAATGGCAGTAGTTCTCGTGAGCGCTAAAGTTTCTGTTTTTTACAGCAAGTTCAACAAGACTTTCCCCAAGTCTTCCCAATGGTTATACTTGGCACAAACACTAATTAAACACAAAAAATACAACCAAAACATAGGCTAAATAAATTATTTATTACTAAACAGGAGCAAAAAGCAAGAAATAAAAATAAAATTGGGTTGCCTCCCAACAAGCGCTATTGTTTAACGCCCCTAACTAGGCATAACAAGCAAGGATAGATCTAGGTATTGCCATCTTTGGTAGGTAATCCATAAGTGGCTCTCATAATAGATTCATAAGTTAATTTAATTTTATTTCTAGGAAAGTGTTCCATGCCTTTCCTTAATGGAAATTGGGATCTAATATTTCCTTCCTTCATATCAAAATTGCACCAATCGTTCTAAAGAAAGGTCTACCAAGAATAATAGGACATGAAGGATTGCAATCTATGTCAAGAACAATAAAATCTATGGGCACATAATTCCTATTTGAAACAATAAGAACATCATTAATTCTTCCCATAGGTTTCTTAATTGTGGAATCCGCGAGGTACAAGTTTAGAGAGCAATCATCAAAATCACGGAAACCTAACAAATCACACAAAGTCTTTGGAATCGTGGAAACACTAGCACCCAAATCACATAAAGCATAGAATTAATGATATTTTATTTTAATTTTAATAGTTGGTTCCCACTCATCATAAAGCTTTCTAGGGATATAAACTTCTAATTCAAGTTTTTCTTCATAAGATTGCACCAAGGCATCAACGATATGTTTAGTAAACGCTTTATTTTGACTATAAGCATGAGGAGAATTTAGCATGGATTGCAACAAGGGAATACAATCAATCAAAGAGCAATTTTCATAGTTAAATTCCTTGAAATCCATAATGGTGGGTTTAGCAACATCTAGGGTTTTAATTTCTTCAATCCCACTTTTATCAATTTTAGCATCAAGATCAAAAAATTCCGAATTCTTAGAACGTCTTCTAGGTAAAGGTGGATCATATTCAGTCCCATCATTATTAAGATTCATATTGAAAAACAAAGATTTAATAGGGGACAAATCAATAACTTTTATATCTTCATCATTATTTTCATAGGGACTAGAAGAACACGCTCTTATAAAGGCATCTTTCTTAGCACGCATCCTAGCGGTTCTTTCTTTGCACTCATCAATGGAAATTCTCATGGATTTGAGAGACTCATTGATATCATGCTTAGGTGGAATAGATCTAAGTTTCAAAGAAAAAACATCAAGAGAAATTCTATCAACGTTCCTAGCCAACTCATCAATCTTAAGCAATTTTTCTTCAATCAAAGCATTCAAATTCTTTTGCAAAGTAATAATTTCTTTAATATAAGATTCAAAATCAGAGGGCATATTATTATAATTTCCATAAAAATTGTTGTAGGAATTACTATAATTATTAGAGGGATTACTAGGATAAGGCCTAGGATTAAAATTTCCTCTATACGCGTTGTTACCAAAATTGTTCTTACCAACAAAATTCACATCCATAGATTCATTATTATTCTCAATCAAAGTAGACAAGGGAATATCATTAGGATCAGAAGAAACACTCTTATTAACAAATAATTTCATAAGTTCATCCATCTTTCCACTCAAAACATTAATTTCTTCTATCACATGCACCTTTTTATTAGTAGATCTTTCATTATGACATTGAGAATAATTAACCATAATATTATCTAGGAGTTTAGTAGCTTCTCCTAAAGTGATTTCCATAAAAGTGCCTCCCGCGGCCAAATCTAAAAGATTTCTAGAAGCAAAATTCAGTCCGGCATAAAAAAATTGTATAATCATCCACAAATTCAAACCATGAGTAGGGCAATTACGTATCATAAGTTTCATTCTCTCCCAAGCTTGTGCAACATGTTCATGATCAAGTTGCTTAAAATTCATAATATCGTTTCTAAGAGAGATGATCTTAGTGGGAGGAAAATACTTAGAGATAAAAGCATCTTTGCACTTGTCGGTGTCAAAACCGGCGGATCTCGGGTAGGGGGTCCCGAACTGTGCGTCTAGGCCGGATGGTAACAGGAGGCAGGGGACACAATGTTTTACCTAGGTTCGGGCCCTCTTGATGGAGGTAAAACCCTACGCCCTGCTTGATTAATATTGATGATATGGGTAGTACAAGAGTAGATCTACCACGAGATCAGAGAGGCTAAACCCTAGAAGCTAGCCTATGGTATGATTGTTGTTCATCCAACGGACTAAAACTCTCCAGTTTATATAGACACCGGAGAGGGCTAGGGTTACACAGAGTTGGTTACAATGGTAGGAGATCTACATATTCGTATCGCCAAGCTTGCCTTCCACGCCAAGGAAAGTCCCTTCTGGACACGGGACGAAGTCTTCAATCTTGTATCTTCATAGTCCGGGAGTCCGGCCGAAGGTATAGTCCGGCCATCTGGACACCCCCTAATCTAGGACTCCCTCAGTAGCCCCTGAACTAGGCTTCAATGACGACGAGTCTGGCGCACAGATTGTCTTCGGCATTGCAAGGTGGGTTCCTCCTCCAAGTACTTCATAGAAGATTTTGAACACAAAGGTAGTGTCCGGATCTACAAAATAAGTTTCCACATATTGCCATAGAGAGAATAATATTTACACAAATCTAATCTGTTGACGTATTCCGTAGCGTGACATCACACCATGGCCAAGTCTTTATTCGAATCATTTTATTGTCCCACCTCAGCGCGTTTAGCGAGGCGGTTTCCTTGGCACGTCTTGTTAAAGCAGAGATCGTGTCCCCTTATTCCGGGATTCTCATCAATACGGGCGTGGGTAACCCAACCGTACCCGTTGGTATATTTTCTCGATCAAAGGCGAGTCCCAAACGGTCACGAGGAAGGCCCTTGGTATTCAACCTCTTATAAAGAGACCAAGGCCTTACTCCTTTCTTTCAATCTCAAACGAGTTCGCCCTTCGCCTCGAGTTCCAACACCCATGGTTCCAGATTTCAGGCACTTCGGACCTACGACAATGTCCGGTTCTGACCTTCGAGGCCGATGGATGCCCTCCTCCGCCACGGAGGAGGACGTGCTGAAGTTGAGAGAGGCCAGGTTCTTGACCGGCGAAATCTCGCATAGGCTGCCTGCTCAAGGGCAGGTCATTCCCACTCACAAGCCCGATGAGAGTGTGGTGTTCATGTCTCACTTCCTTCGGGGGCTAGGCTTCCCAACGGATCCCTTCGTGAGGGGGCTCATGTATTATTATGGGCTGGAATTTCACGACTTAGCCCCAGAGTCCATCCTCCATATTTCCTCATTCATCGTCGTGTGTGAAGCCTTCCTCCGTATCACTCCTCACTTCGGACTATGGCTCAAGACCTTCAAAGTAGAGCCGAAGATGATCGAGGGACGGCACGCGGAGTGCGGAGGTGCTTTTATAAGCAAGAATGCTGGTACTCCATGGCCCAAGGGCTCTTTTCAAGAGGAGTCCAGCTTATGGCAACGAGAGTGGTTTTATATTACCGCTCCCAGGGCCCCTAAGCGGGTGGCGCCACCTACCTTTCGCTCGGGTCCCCCGCCACGACTGGCGTCATGGTTCAATACGGGGCTGCACTGGGGGCCGGCAAAGGACGTGCCCCTATTGCAGGGCCACATCCGAGATCTCCTAGAAAGAGACATCAGTATGGTCGTGGTGACGCATGTTATGTTAATTCGCCAAGTTCTGCCCTGCAAATGTCGCCCCCTCCGCCTGTGGGAGTTCAACCTGGAGGGACCACGAGTTCTCCAACATTTTCTTGGCATGACGCCCGTGGAGATGTACAAATTGTTCTTCGGACCACAAGTAGTGTGTCCGGATTCTACGGAGGACGCAGGTCTGAGCTGCAATCGTCCGGATACTCAAGTAAGTAGCCTTGTGCCCGGACCCGCTATCCGTATATTTATCATAAAATTGCCCCTAAAAGAGTTGTCCTTTAAAAAGGAGTGGGTAGCGAAAGCAAAGCTAATCAGGTGTCCGGCCCCCCTTCCCGTGACCACACCGGGTCCCGTGCTAGTCAGGATGTTGGAGGTTGTGCCTTCAAAGGGAAGCGAGGGAGGGGACAAGGAAGCTACAGCCTTCTCAAAGGAGGTTGTCCGGAAGGGAGGAATCGAAAATTCCTCTCCTCGGGGGAAGAAGAGGACCGCCTCTGAAGACCCAGAGACCATGGCCTTAAAGCGGGGGAAGAAATCTTCGCCAGAGGGTCCTGTGCTGGGGGATACTTCGGCTGAATTATGCCCTCAAGGGGATCAGCCCTCCACCGAGCCATAAGTAGAGAGGAGTTTTCTTTTTAAGAAACGAGAGAAACCCCTGCTTTATATCTGACAAAAGTAATCGAAAATTTACCTTGTAGCTCGGACCTTAGCCCTTCTCAGCAGAGCTCGTCTTCGGGGGATCTTCTTCCGGAGATGATGGAGAGCGGAACGCCTCCCCCTGCCGTACCGCCTTGCGAGGCGGGCGACCCTGAGGTATCGTCGCGGAGGGTTTCTCCAAATCCGGCGGGGCCGGAAGGTAGTCATATGTCCCCCTAAAGCCCTCCGTGTTCGGCCTTCGAAAAGGGCCATCGGACGAGTCCGGCGCCATGTGGTGCACGGCCGGAAGAGCTGAAGGATCTGCTAGGGCGAGCATCCATCTCAGAGGAGCACCGTGCATTGATGGGTACGGTGATTGAGAGGATTTCATCCGCGGAAAGCGGATTGCACGAGGCCGTCAGGAGTTTATTGACAGGTTTTGAGGTACGCGAAATAATGTACCCTTTTTGGACAGTTGTGCATAAATAAGACGCGCCCTGTGTAGATAGTAGCCCCTGAGACTCTGTGTGTTGTCAAAAGTGACGGCACACAGAGGATCATAATCCCAGGTATAATATGCCGCCTTTATACGTAGGTGGCGAAGTGTCCGGTGGCCAGCCGGACTGATGGATTTGCCGAGCTAAAGCGGCAACTTGACGTGGCAGATGCCGACATCGCGCTTGTCCACGAGCGGCTTGACGAGGCACAAGGTATGTAATTCCGTCGGCGGCGCCTGGTAAGAGGAGCTTTATGCCAGTATCTTACAATGTGTGCGCTTGATGCAGATGGTGCTGCTGCCATGGAGAATCTTTGGGCGGAACTTGCCCGAGCCAAGGAGCAAGCCAGGAAAAGTGATGTGGCTGCCGGAAAGGCAATTGAAGAGCTGAAAGCCGAACATGCTGCTCACTGCCGAAGCAAGAAGGAAATGGCCGAGATGGCCATGAGGCTGAAGAACGCTGCTGACCGTTGCAAGCTTCTTGATAAAGAAGATCGGGCGGAACGGACGAACCTGAAAAAGGCCGTTGCCGATGCCAAGGATGCTCGCTCTGCGATGAGAGCTATGAAGGAGGAGCTACGTCAGGCCGGAGAGATCACGGCTGGAAAGTCCTTTATGCTGCAGAGGAAGTTCTGTGATCCTAAACATGCTCCGTTAGACCAGATGTGGAGTACGGCGGACACCTATCTGGATTTAGCAGCGAGTGCCGCAGATGCGGCCGGACACTTGGTCAGCGTGCATAGAGGGTGCGTGGATGGCTCTTGCCCGTGTCAAGACATACTGGGCGGAAATGGAAGCCACCGCTGTTGCATCCCCAGACTCGGATGCAAGCCGAGTACCTGCCGAGCGCTATTTTCAGGAAGTTCTGCAAGGCGCTCATTTAATAGAGACGCAGTGCTCGAAGGATACTATATTCGAATAGCATGTATTATTGTAAAACAATATTTTGATAAATTGTAGAAGCTTTTTATACTTGTGCCTGCAAGTATTGGAATACCTCCTGTGTGGCTGTTTAACATATACGTGTATATAATCTGAAAGATGGCAGTCGTCAGCTTCAGCCCCCACACACATAATGCGGGGGTGTTCGCAGAAGGTGCATTTTCACACTTGATCCAATGTCTTGGTCCTACAAAGGAGGTGATAGCGCAGAGAACTAGGCAATCGGACTATGATGCTTTATCACTTTCACTTAGCCATAGGAGTTTGACATTGAGGCTACTTATATAGCCCCTGGTGGCGCCTACGCTCGCCTGAACTCGGGGCGCGTATGTGCCTAGCCGGGAAACGACCCTTCGTTAATGCGGAGGAATCCTAAAGATTCCGGTAAGTCATCGAGTGGTTGACCAGTCTCACGCTATATCATGACAGTCAGTTTTCGGCTTTCTCTACTGAGGCGCTCGCCTGGCCGAACCGGGGCACAATCGCAGTAGTTATCCTGGTGCCGCCTTAGCCGATAGAGCAGAACGTAAGGCAGCAAAACACAGGAGCCGAGCAAACCCAACATTTGACCAAAGACATGATTCAGAGCTGATGCATATAAGGCCAAACTCGCGACGCCGAACACTCCCTAAGGTATTCGGTCTTTATGAGGGCAGGGGGGGATAACGCCCTTAGTAATAAGCCCCTAGTGTCCAGGTACGCGCAAAACTCTGACGTGGCCACATGCCAAAACGCCAGCCTCCTCCTTGGTTATACCAAGAAACCAGGGGATGTGTATCAACAAGAGACAGTAAAAAAGGTTTACGCAGGGTCTTAATCTAAAAAGAATCCTTGGAACGGGTCCCTGCTGCACGTCTGCGCCTGTGTCTCCGTTGTGCCGTATCGTGGACGGGCGTAGCATGTTGTTCATCTGTAAAAGAGAGGAACTTAGTTAAAGAAAGATCGTGCCAAACATGAGTTATACTAAATAAACAAAGTATAAATCAAAATGGGTAAAATTGAGCTTTATTGTCTCTTGTTTTATATGCGCGGAGCCCCTAGTGCAGGGGTATACGGTTATTAAGCCTTTATCAATTGTATGTTTATGCCGGACTCGTCTAGCTGTGTTCGTGGTCCTGACGACCTGTTTAGATGCTTTGGCTGGTGAAGCCGCTTTATTGTGGGGCTGTCAAGGCAGCCGCACTATTTTCCGCGCGGGAGGAACACTCAATGTTTTCCCTTTAATGAGATGATGCCTCGTGGACCTGGCATCTTAAGCGTAAGAGATGCATAATGCGGTATTGCATTAAAGCGGGCGAAAGCTTCGCGTCCCAGCAGTGCTTGATAGCTACTTGAGAATGGGGCGATGTGGAAAGTTAGCTATTCGCAACGGAAGTTATCGGGGGAGCCGAACATAACCTCTAGCCAGAGAGAACCCATGCAACGGGCATCCGGGCCTGGCGTTACCCCTTGAAAGGAGGTTTTGCTATGGCGAATTTTGGTTGGGTCTATCCCCATGTTGCGGATTGTGTCCTGGTATAACAGGTTTAGACCACTGCCGCCGTCCATCAGGACATTTGTAAAATGGAGTCCGCCGATTATTGGATCTAATACCAAGGCAGTCCAGCCTGCATTCCGGATACTTCTAGAGTAATCCTGATGGTCGAAGGTGATCGGTTTTTACAACCATTGGCAAGACTCCTTTGGGATAGGCCGTATGGCGCGTACCTCTGGTGGCGCCGTTCTGTTTGTCACGTGAAGTAAGTGTACTGTTTTGACTTCTTGTGGGAAATCCTTTTGTTTTCTAGTGCTCTGCTTGTGGGGTTCGTCGTCGTCCTCACTTGGTGTGTCGAGCCCCTTGTGTTCGGCATTGAGTTTGCCGGCTTGCTTGAAAACCCAACAATCTCTGTGGGTATGGTTCGCAGGCTTCCCGGGAGTACTGTGTATTTGACATATCTTGTCCAAGATTTTGTTTAAGTTGGATAACTCATCCCTGTTATCCTTGAGGGACGGCTTTCTCTGATTCTGCCGCGAGCTTTTGAATCCGGCGTTGACCGCCGTGCTCTTTGGGTTGTTTCCCTTATTCTGGCGCTGGTCCTTGCTGCGTCGGGGTTTTCCGTTTCCATCCCTAACTTCAGATGTACTTGGGTCGCTGGTGCTACATCTTGCCAACCAGCTGTCCTCTCCTGCGCAAAAGCGGGTCATGAGGCTTGTTAATGCGGCCATTGTTCTTGACTTTTCTTGGCCGAGGTGTCTAGCAAGCCATTCATCTCGAATGTTGTACTTAAAAGCTGCTAGGGCTTCAGCGTCCGGACAGTCGACTATCTGATTCTTTTTAGTAAGAAATCTGTTCCAGAATTTCCGGGCTGACTCTCCGCGCTGTTGAGTTATGTGACTGAGATCGTTTGCATCCGGAGGGCGGACATAGGTCCCTTGAAAATTGGCTCGGAAAGCATCCTCAAGCTCTTCCCAACTTCCGTTGGTGTTTTCGGGAAGGCTTTTGAGCCAATGCTGGGCTGGCCCTTTAAGCTTGAGGGGTAAGTATTTTATGGCGTGGAGGTCATCTCCTCTGGCCATGTGTATGTGGAGGATATAATCCTTGATCCAGACCCCAGGGTCTATTGTTCCGTCGTACGCCTCTATGTTTACGGGCTTGAATCCCGCTGAAAATTCATGGTCCAGCACCTCATCAGTGAAACATAGGGGGTGTGCGGCACCCCTGTATTTGGGTGTGCCGTCATGTTCGGATATTTGTTGTGTTGCATTGCTTACTAGAGCTTGCTTTCTTGGCCCGTATATAGATCTGGCTGGGCCGTCTTTTTGATGCATATCCTTTGGTGGATCGCGTGCCGGCTTGTGTGCGGCGCCGCTTGCCGCTCCATGCTGGCCATGCAGTCGTCCATCTGACCGGATGGCTTTCCTATTTTTTGACTACGGGGGCTCTAAGGCCTCCTCGTCAAATTCAGGCAGTAGCTTTCGCTTTGGATAGCTTTTTGTGCGGCGACTGCCGGCATATTTGTCTGCGGTGTTGCGTACTTTGCTCCATCTGATTTTGAGTGCATCTTCCGCAGTTTTGAGCTTCCGCTTCTGCTTTTTCAGGCTATGCGCAGTGGCGATGAGCCTTTTGTGGAGGTTCTTCTGCTCCATGAGTTTATCCGGCGTAAGGTCGTCCGGACTGTTGTTTTCGCTGGGGACGGGGTGTTCGGTTTGTTTATCCAAGTTTCCCTGTTAGGACGCTTGCTCGAAGGCATGTTCGTCGTCCGCCGGCTCGTCCTGCTCTATGGCTGGGTCTGTATGGCTGCTGTCTCTGTCAAGGCGGGGCTTGGAGCGGCGCTTACGTCGCCGCTTTGATTGCTTTTCGAGTGAACGATCCCTCGTTGCATCCCTGTGTTCCTCGTCGTTGCTTCCTTTGGGTGTGTCCACCATGTATACATCATGAGATGAGGTGGCTGTCTAGTGCCTTATAGGCGTTGGTTCGTGTTCATCTCCTACGTCGTCATTCATATTGTCGATGTCTTTGGAGTCTAAGTCGAGCACGTCATTTAAATTATCGACAGTGGCTACGAAGTGGGTGGTGGGTGGGCTTTGAATTTCTTCATCATCCGCATCCCAGCATTGTTGACCATAGTCCGGCTAGGGCTCTCCTGATAAAGAGAGAGACTTTAGTGAATTTAGAATATCGCCGAAGGGCGAGTGCTGAAAGATGTCCGCGGCGGTGAACTCCATGATAGGCACCCAATCGATCGGTCGGGGCGCGGAGGGCTCGGAGTCTGGAGAGGAGTCCAGCTCCTTGGAGTCACGGGCTTCGCAGAGAATAGGGCTGGTGTTCGGCTCGATCGCCGTAGAGATTGCAACCCTCGAGGCGGTGTCTAACCACCCATCCTCGATTGGTGTGATCGGCTCCGAGCTAGGGGTCGGAGCGGACACAGGTGCGGCCTCCAGGGCACTGTTCGGCGGCAGAGCTAAATCATGCCCATCGTGACAGTGCGGCGCGCTCGGCTGTGGCTCGAATCCGTCGAAGATCAAGTCTCCGCGGATGTCGGCCGTGTAGTTCAAACTTCCAAATCTGTCCTGATGGCCAGGGGCGTAGCTTTCAATCTGCTCCCGATGACCAAGCGAATTGGCCCGTAGTGCAAAGCCGCCGAATACGAAGATCTGTCTGGGGAGAAAAGTCTCACCCTGGGTCGCATCGCTATTGATGATTGGAGAAGCCATCGGGCCTAAAAGTGACGACATAGAGGAACTCTCAATGAAAGCACCAATGTCGGTGTCAAAACCGGCAGATCTCGGGTAGGGGGTCCCGAACTGTGCGTCTAGGCCAGATGGTAACAGGAGGCAGGGGACACAATGTCTTACCCAGGTTCGGGCCCTCTTGATGGAGGTAAAACCCTACGTCCTGCTTGATTAATATTGATGATATGGGTAGTACAAGAGTAGATCTACTACGAGATCAGAGAGGCTAAACCCTAGAAGCTAGCCTATGGTATGATTGTTGTTCGTCCTACGGACTAAAACTCTCCGATTTATATAGACACCGGAGAGGGCTAGGGTTACACAGAGTCGGTTACAATGGTAGGAGATCTACATATCCGTATCGCCAAGCTTGCCTTCCACGCCAAGGAAAGTCCCTTCCGGACACGGGACGAAGTCTTCAATCTTGTATCTTCATAGTCCGGGAGTCCGGCCGAAGGTATAGTCCGGCCATCTGGACACCCCCTAATCCAGGACTCCCTCAGCACTTATTCCATGAATCAATACTATTTTTAGGCAAAGACGAAAACCAAGCTTTAGCATGATCTCTAAGCGAAAAGGGAAATAGTTTCAATTTAACAATATCATTATCCACATCTTTCTTCTTTTGCATATCACACAAATCAACGAAGCTATTTAGATGGGTAGCGGCATCTTCACTAGGAAGGCCGGAAAAAGGATCTTTCATAACAAGATTCAACAAAGCAATATTAATTTCACAAGATCCAGCATCGGTAAGATGAGCAATCGGAGTGCTAATAAAATCATTGTTGTTGGTATTGGTGAAGTCACATAATTTAGTATTATCTAGAGCCATCGTGACAAGCAAGCAAACTAACACACAAGCAAACAAAAAGCAAGCGGGCAAAAAGAGGCAAATAGAGAAAGAGATGAAGGATAGAGAGAGAGAGGGCGAATAAAACGGCAAGGGTGAAGTGGGGGAGAGAAAAACAAGAGGCAAATGGCAAATAATGTAATGCGGGAGATAAGGGTATGTGATGGGTACTTGGTATGTTGACTTTTGCGTAGACCTCCCCGGCAACGGCGCCAGAAATCCTTCTTGCAACCTCTTGAGCACTACGTTGGTTTTCCCCGAAGAGGAAGGGATGATGCAGCAAAGTAGCCTAAGTATTTCCCTCAGTTTTTGAGAACCGAGGTATCAATCCAGTAGGAGGCTACGCGCGAGTCCCTTGTACCCGCACAAAACAAATAAATCCTTGCAACTAACGCAAATAGGGGTTGTCAATCCCTACACAACCACTTACGAGAGTGAGATCTGATAGATATGATAAGATAATATTTTTGGTATTTTTGTGATAAAGATGCAAAGTAAAATAAAGGCAAAGTAAAGAGCAAAGGAAATAACTAAGTAGTAGGAGATTAATATGATAAAGATAGACCCGGGGGCCATAGGTTTCACTAGTGGCTTCTCTCGAGAGCATAAGTATTCTATGGTGGGTCAACAAATTACCGTTGAGCAATTGACAGAATTGAGCATAATTATGATAATTTCTAGGCATGATCATGTATATAGGCATCACGTCCGAGACAAGTAGACCGGCTCCTGCCTACATCTACTACTATTACTCCACTCATCGACCGCTATCCAGCATGCATCTAGAGTATTAAGTTAAAAACAGAGTAACGCCTTAAGCAAGATGACATTATGTAGAGGGATAGACTCATGCAATATGATGAAAACCCCATCTTGTTATCCTCGATGGCAACAATACAATATGTGCCTTGCTGCCCCTACTGTCACTGGGAAAGGACACCGCAAGATTGAACCCAAAGCTAAGCACTTCTCCCATTGCAAGAAAGATCAATCTAGTAGGCCAAACCAAATTGATAATTCGAAGAGACTTGCAAAGATAACCAATCATACATAGAAGAATTCAAAGAAGATTCAAATATTGTTCATAGATAGACTTGATCATAAACCCGCAATTCATCGGTCTCAACAAACACACCGCACAAAGAAGATTACATCGAATAGTTCTCCACAAGAGAGGGGGAGAACATTGTATTGAGATCCAAAAAGAGAGAAGAAGCCATCTAGCTAATAACTATGGACCCGTAGGTCTGAGGTAAACTACTCACACTTCATCGGAGGGGCTATGGTGTTGATGTAGAAGCCCTCTGTGATCGATGCCCCCTCTGGCAGAGCTCCTGAACAGGCCCCAAGATGGGATCTTGTGGATACAGAAAGTTGCGGCGGTGGAATTAGTTTTTTGGCTCCGTATCTGATCGTTTGGGGGTCCGTAGGTATATATAGGAGGAAGGAGTACGTCGTTGGAGCAATAGGGGCCCCACGAGGGTGGAGGGCGTGCCTGGGGGGGGGGGGGTAGGCGCGTCCCCCTACCTCGTGGCCTCCTCTTTTGTGTCTTGACGTAGGGTCCAAGTCTCCTAGGTCTTGTTTGTTGAGAAAATCACGTTCCCAAAGGTTTCATTCCGTTTGGACTCCGTTTGATATTCCTTTTCTTCAAAACCCTAAAACAGGCAAAAAACAACAATTTTGGGCTGGGCCTCCGGTTAATAGGTCAGTCCCAAAAATAATATAAAAGTGGAAAATAAAGCCCAATAATGTCCAAAACAGTAGATAATATAGCATGGAGTAATCAAAAATTATAGATACGTTGGAGACGTATCAAGCGCTACTAGGCGCAGACGCGGAGTCAGTCGGCTGATGGGAGCGGAGCGCTGCTGTGCATGGATGCGGAGTCCGCTGGCTGCTGGGAGCTGGGCGCTCCCAGGCGTGGACGCGGAGTCCGTCGGCTGGTGGGCGCGGAGCGTTGTCGGTCACGTATGCGAAGTCCGCTAGCTGATGAGCATGGAGTGCTATCGTGCGCGGACGTGGAGTCTGCCGGCTGACGGGGACGGAGCGTTGCCTGGCACGAACGCAATGTCCGCCGGCTGATGAGCGCGGAGTGCTACCGTGCACAAACGCGGAGTCCGCTGGCTGACGGGCGCGGAGCGCTGCTAGGCACGGACGCAGATTCCGCCGGCTGGTGTGCGCGGACGCGAAGTCCGTCAGCTAATGGATGCAGAGCACTGCTATGTGCAGACGCGAATGGTGTGCGCGGACGCGAAGTCCGTCCGGTGGGCATGGACGTGAATGTGGGCGCCAGCTTGAAGAGGAGGAGCCAAGCAGCCAAGCAGTCAGTCGGCGGCCAGGAAGCCGACCAGACAACAACTGACTAGGCCACACAATATCAGTATTACCTTATAGGAGGAGGAGATGGTGCGCGCGGGCTGCTTCTATGCTTGGCACGTCATGTGTTCTCCACCGGGCGCATGCCTGCAGCCGGCCAGCAGCAGGCGTGGGCGGCTACACGGGGTGGATGTTGGATGTAGCTAGGATGGGACCCACTGATGATTGGATGGATGCGTGCGCAGGCGAGCGGGCCGGGCGTGGCCCGAGGCGAGGCAACGAAGTAGGAGCCGAGGAAAACGAATGGAGCTCGTGTCCGGGGGGAGGTAGCAGGCGCCATGTGTGAAGCATTGCCGTTGCTCCAGAGTGACAGACATAAACCGCTGGAGCTCGACACCTATTGCCCAGCGCGCGCCTGACCGCACGAGTGCGTTGGAGAGCTTCGGGTGGTCTAAAAGGGAGACTACATGAATGGTGCACCCGAGGAAGATGGTGGCAGCGAATGGCGCGCCTGGATGGCGGCGAGTGCACCCAAGGGTAGATGGCAAGGTTGTGCTATCCTGCACGGTCACGCAGGGGTGATATCGATGTCAAGCCCCCGAGCTTCGTGGAAGATATGGTGGAGATGCCACACTGGCGATGACGAAGAGGGTCCCGCCCAGACCATGATCGACTCCGGCCATAGAAACACCCCACGGTGGGTGCCAACTATCATGGTATTTGCAGGTAGATGCCATGGATGGCTAAGCGAGGTGAGAGCAAGGCTATGGTGGAGATTTGGGATAGGATCGGGTAACAACTCACATGATATACCCAGGTTCAGGGCCCTCTTGTGGAGGTAACGCCCCTACTCCTGCATTGATCTATATGATGAACACATGGTGTACAAGGTTGCTCCTGGTGTACACATGGTATGTTTTTGGTTCGGCTACTTACTCTATGGAGTGGGACCACCAGTATGGAAGTAAACTGAGACATTCTAATGAGATGGGACGAACCACAATAAACCCTATTTGGAGGAAGGTATGGAAATTATCTTGCCCGACAAAGGTCAAAATTTTCATTTGGCGTATGCTAGATGGCACACCCCGTGCCGTTTTAACCTTGCAAATAGACATATGAAGATCTCATTCATTTGTCCTACTTACTCTAAGAGGAAATCCAATGGGTCGACCCATTTCGTCCGCCGTCCTCCCTTTGGGTCGGAGTGGACAAAAGAGGAGGCCCAACGCGGCGACCCAAACCCAAATGGAGTCCGCTTCGCGTCCGCACCAATGCTTTTGCGGCCTAAATTTGCGCCCCAAATGCGTCAGCGCGGATGCGGAACGGATGCCACGCGCGCCTTCTCGGTGTCCGTCATGGCCCCACCTGGCGGTCGTCCAATCGCCCGCCACCTACCTGGTCTGCTTAATTTATGACCTCAGGCCCACACGTCAGCGATGACGGTCGTCCTTTTTTAAGCCGACCGTGCGGCGGGGCCGTCCTCATCCAGCCAGCCCCCGTCCCCATCTACCCACACTCGCTCCCCCATCGCCAGCAAACCCTAGCCAACCCTAGCCACCCCGGCCATGCCAAATGGGGCTCTTCTCCGGCGCTGGCAGCAGCAGCAAGGCCAAGGGCAAGTCGCCCGCCACCCCCTTTCCCCCGGAGTTTCTACTGCCTCCGCCGGCGCCAGATCGGCGTCTAAGGCATCGTGTCAACGTGCTCGTGCACCAGGATGAGTGGCACTAGCAGCACCGCGTGCCTCTCCCCTACCTCGATGCCACCCGGTCGCACGACTGGCACCTAGACCCGGAGAGGATCCCGGTGCCAGCTGATGTCGCTTGAAGCTACGTCGGTATTTCCCTAAATAGGAAGGGATGATGCAGCACAACGGCAGTAGGTATTTCCCTCAGATATGAAACCAAGTTTATCGAACCAGTAGGAGATTTAAGCAACGCAACGTAAACAGCCCCTGCACACAAATAACAACCACTCGCCACCCGGTGTGTTAAAGGGGTTGTCAATCCCTTTCGGGTAACGGCGCCAGAAATTGGTGTGCGGACGGGGGAACGTTGTAATAGATTGAATAGTGCAGCAAAGTATTTTTGTATTTTTTGGATTAATAGATCTGAAAATAAATGCAAAGGAAAAGTAGATCACAAAGGCAAATATATGAGAAAGAGACCCGGGGGCCTTAGGTTTCACTAGTGGCTTCTCTCGAGAAAAATAGCAAACGATGGGTGAACAAATTATTGTTGGGCAATTGATAGAACTTAAAATAATCACGACGATATCCAGGCAATGATCATTACATAAGCATCACGTCCAAGATTAGTAGACCGACTCTAGCCTGCATCTACTACTATTACTCCACACATCGACCGCTATCCAGAATGCATCTAGTGTCTTAAGTTCATGGAGAAACGGAGTAATGCAATAAGAACGATGACATGATGTAGACAAGATTTATCTATGTAGAGATAGACCCCATCGTTTTATCCTTAGTAGCAATGATACATACGTGTCGGTTCCCCTTCTGTCACTAGGATCAAGCACCGTAAGATCGAACCCACTACAAAGCACCTCTTCCCATTGCAAGATAAATAGATCGAGTTGGCCAAACAAAACACAAATATTAGAGAAGAAATACAAGGATATAAGAGATCGTGCATAAAAGAGATCAAAGAAACTCAGATACTTTCATGGATATAAAAAGATATAAATGATCATAAACTCAAAGTTCATCAGATCCCAACAAACAAACCGCAAAAAGAGTTACATCATATGGATCTCCAAGAGACCATTGTATTTAGAATCAAGAGAGAGAGAGAGAGAGAGGAAGCCATCTAGATACTAACTACAGACCCGAAGGTCTACAAAGAACTACTCACGCTTCATCGGAGAGGCACCAATGGAGGTGGTGAACCCCATCCGAGATGGTGTCTAGATTGGATCTGCTGGTTCTGGACTTTGTGGCGGCTGGATCAATATTTCGTCGACTCCCCTAGGGTTTTGGGAGTATTGGGGTATTTATAGAGCAAAGAGGCGGCGGGGGCACCCGAGGTGGGCACAACCCACCAGGGCACACCTGGGCCTCCAGGCGCGCCCTGGTGGGTTGTGCTCTCCTCGGAGCACCCCCTAGGCGCAGCCAGGGCCCATTAGGTGTCTTCTGGTCCATCAAAAATCTCCGTAAAGTTTCGTGGCATTTGGACTCCATTTGATATTGATTTTCTGCGATGTAAAAAACATGGAAAAAACAGCAACTGGCACTTGGCACTATGTCAATAGGTTAGTACAAAAAATGATACAAAATGACTATAAAATGATTATAAAACATCTAACATTGATAATATAACAACATGGAACAATCAAAAATTATAGATACGTTGGAGATGTATCAGCATCCCCAAGCTTAACTCCTACTCGTCCTCGAGTAGGTAAGTGATAAAAACATATTTTTTGATGTGGAATGCTGCCTAAAATGTCATATCATATTTCTTTTCTTTATAGCATGGACATTTGGACATTTATATTGTTCAAAGCAATAGTCTAGTTTTCACATGATAACTTAAATACTCTAGCATATCAACAAGCAACTATGTCTTTCAAAATATCAACGCTAAAATAAGTTATCCCTAGACCATCATGCTCAACCATTGATCCATTCATGAAACACACTCGCGTATTAACTACACCCAATAATCAAGTATGATCATATTGCCTCCTCGTTGGTGCTTTTATAAGAGAATATGGAGACTCAAATTCAAAAATAAAAATTACATAAAGTAAAAGAAAGGCCCTTCACAGAGGGAAGTAGGGATTTGTAGAGGTGCCAAAGCTCAAAGCGAAAAACTTAGAGATAAAAACATTTTGGGAGATGTATCCATCCCACCAACGAAAACGACTTAGAGTCCCAACACTTTCCATGCTTAGATACATCATAGGTGGTTCCCAAACAGAAAATAAAGTTTATTCCTTTTTCAACTATACTTTCACTTTCCATGGCTAGCCGTATCCATGGTTGCCCTCCATACCAACACTTTCCAAGGAATTTATTATTTGACAACTTAAAGTAAATTCATTTTTCATTTCAGGACTGGGAATCCCTAATACCTTTGCCTTACTCTCGTGCAATGACAAATGAATAAACACTCATCATGAGAGTAACACATCTAGCATGGAAAATATTGGCCACCCCTCACCGCTCCACGAGCGAAATGAACACACTAAAAAGTAGTTTATTTGAAAATTAGAGATGGCACATACAAATTTGCTTAGAACGGCAAAAGAATACCACATATAGGTAGATATAGTGGACTCATGTGGCAAAACTAGTTTAAAGGTTTTTTGATGCACAAGTAGAGATCATACTTAGTGCAAAGTGAAGGCTAGCAAAAGATTGAGAAGTGACTAACCAAGAAACGAATAATCTCATAAGTGAGCATTAAGAATAATTAACACCAAATAATGCATCACAAGTAGGATATAATTTCATTGCATAATTATTAACTTTCGTGCTTGCATAGGGAATCACAAAACTTAACACCAATATTCTTACTAAAGCATAATTACTCATCAATATAACATACATATCACATCATCATATCTCAAAACTATTACTAAGAATCAAATTTAATTTGTCCAATGATCTTCATGACAGTTTTTATTATATCCTTCTTGGATATCTATCACTTTGGGACTAATTTTCATGTGTTTCTTTTGACAAGCTCAAACAAATATAAGTGAAGATCACGAGCATAATTTTTCTTTCTCTCAAATTAATTTAAGTGAAGCAAGAGAGAATTTCATGAAAATTTTACTAACTCTCAAATAAATCTAAGTGAAGAAAGAGAGCATTTCTTCAAAAATACTAAATCACACCGTGCTCAAAAAGATATAAGTGAAGCACTAGAGCAAGTCCATAGCTCATAAAAGATTTCAGTGAAGCATAGAGAGCAATTCTAACAAGTTATGACATAATTTTGGCTCTCCCAAATAGGTGTGTCCAGCAAGGGATCAAGACTTAAAACACAAAATAAAACAAGAAAAGATTCATATCATACAAGGCGCTCCAAGTAAAACACATAGTATGTGACGAATAAAAATATTGCTTCGAGTAAAATACCAATGGTCGTTAGAAGAAAGAGGGGATGCCACTCGGGGGTGGCATCCCCAAGCTTAGTTGCTTGCTGTCTTTTGGATAATAGTGGGGGATGCCGGGGCATCCCCAAGCTTAGGCTCTACTTACTCCTTATTCCTTCATCCATCGTAAGATAACCCAAAACTTGAAAACTTCAATCACACAAAAGTCAACAAAACCTTCGTGAGATCCGTTAGTATAAGAAAATAAATCACTACTATAAGTGTTGTATAAAACCAATTCATATTTTGTTCTTCAATTATATCTACTGTATTCCAACTTTTCTATGTAAAAAAATCATCAAAGAAAACCATAGAGCCATCAAAATAAGCACACAACGCAAAGAAATCAGAATCTATCAAAAATAGAACAGTCTGTAGTAATCTCGATGTTTCAAATACTTATATAACTCCAAAAATTCTGAAAACTTAGGTCGTCCTAAGAAATTTGTATATTTATCTACTGCAAAATGAGTGGGTATTTTATCGCTCCCTGTTTAAAAATGAGAATTATTTTCGCGAGCGCAAAAGTTTCTGTTTTTCTCAGCAAGATCAAACAACTATCACCCAAGAAGATCCTAAAGGATTTACTTGCCACAAACACTAATTAAAACATAAAAAATACAATCATAACATTAGCATAATTGTGCTAACACTCAAAACAGGAAGCAAAAAGCAAAAATAGATTTTATTTATTGGGTTGCCTCCCGACAAGCGCTATAGTTTTACGCCCTTAGCTAGGCATAAAGCAAGGATCTAAGTTTTGTCATATTTGGTTCGAGATCCATAAGATGCCCTCATGATTGATTCATATGGTGGCCTAATTCTTGTTCTAGGGAAGTGTTCCATACCCTTCCTTAAAGGAAATTGGAACTTAATATTCCCTTCTTTCATATCAATCGCGGCACTGATAGTGCGTAAAAAACGGTCTACCAAGAATAATTGGACAATACGGATTGCAATCAATATCAAGAAAAATAAAATCTATGGGCACATAATTCCTATTTGCAAGAACAAGAACATCATTAATTCATCCCATAGGCTTTTTAATAGTAGAATCCGCCAAGTGCAAATTTAAAGAGCATTCTTCAAAATCGGTAAGACCAAGCACATCACATAAAGATTTCGGAATTGTAGAAACACTAGCACCCAAGTCACACAAAGCAAAACACTCATAATTTTTAATCTTGACTTTGATAATAGGTTCCCATTCATCATGTAATTTTCTAGGAATTGAAACTTTCAATTCCAACTTATCTTCTAAAGCATTCATCATAGCATCTACAATATGTTTAACAAAAGCTTTATTTTGTTCGTAGGAATTGGGTGAATTTATCATGGATTGCAACAAGTAAATACAATCAATCAAATAGCAACTGTCATAATTAAAGTCTTTGTAATCCAAAAGAGTGGGCACATCACTAGTTAAAGTTTTAACCTCTTCAAACCAACTTTTATCAATTTTCTCAACAAGATTTTCACCCTCCGAATTATTGGGACGCCTTCTAGCTAAAGTACACTCTTCTTCAGTCCCTTTTTAATCAATCTTAACTTTACTAAACAAGGAATCAATAGAAGAAACACCAATCATTTTAAGATCTTCATCACTTTTGCGAAAGTAATGACTAGAAAACGCTTTTTCTAAAAAATCTCTTTTAGCTCTAAGCATAGCGGTTCTTTTCTTACTTTCATCCATAGAAAAATATAGAGATTTATTTGATTCATAAACCTTAGGCACAAAAATTTTCATCTTGAGATTTTCCACATCATGAGAAATTCTATCAACACTTCTAGACAAATCATCAATCTTACTCAATTGTTCTTCTATGGAAGTGTTGAAAACTTTTTGCATGTTGATAAATTATTTAATATTATTCTCAAGATCAGAGGTGTTCCTATTATTATTATAAGATTGATTTCCATAGGAATTACCATAATTATTAGAGGAATTACTAGGAAAAGGCCTAGGATTAAAATTACCTTTATAAGCATTGTTGTTGAAATTATTTTGAGAAATAAAACTCACATCTACGACATCACTATTTTACTCAATCAAAGTAGAGAAAGGCATATCATTAAAATCAATAGGAGCACTTCTACTGGCAACCAATTTCACAAGAGCATCAACTTTTTCACTCAAAGAAGAAATTTCGTCAACCGAATTAACTTTTTTACTAGTAGGAGCTCTTTCGGTATATCATTGCGAATAATTTTCCATAATATTATCAAGAAATTTGGTGGCTTCACCCAAAGTAATTTCCATAAAGTACCACCTGCGGCGAAATGTGAAAGATTACGAGAAACAAAATTCAATCCTGCATAAAAAATTGTATGATCATCCAAAGATTTGACCCATGAGTTGGGCAATTCCTTATCATCATTTTCATCCTTTCCCAAGATTGTGAAACATGCTCATGTTCAAGTTGCTTGAAATTAATGATCTGGGTTCTAAGGGAAATAATTTTTGTGGGCAGAAAATACTTAGCGATAAAAGCATCTTTGCACTTATTCCAAGAATCTATAATATTGCGAGGCAAAGAAGAGAACCAACTTTTTGCAGAATCATGGAAAGAAAATGGAAATAATTTCATCTTCACCACATCATTGTCCACATCCTTTTTCTTTTGTATATCGCATAATTCCATGAAGGTATTAAGATGGGATGCGACATCCTCATTAGGAGTACCGGAAAATTGATCTTTCATAACAAGATTCAACAAAGCAGTATTAATATCACAAGACTCTGCATTAGTGGTGGGACGAGCAATCAGAGTGCCGATAAAATCATTGTTGTTGGTATTTGAGAAATCACACAACCTCGTGTTCTCTCAAGTCATGATGACCACACAACAAGATTGCACTCAAAAACAGATCCGACAAGAAAATGGCGAACGAAAAAGAGGGGCAAATAAAACGGCAAATTTTTTGTGAAGCGGAGGAGAGGAAAATGAGAGGCAAATGGAAAATAATGTAAATTGGGAGGAGATGAGATTTTTGATTACGAACCTGGTATATGTTGAAGATCCTCCCCGGCAACGGCGCCAGAAATTCCTTTTGATGTCGATTGAAGCTACGTCGGTATTTCCCCAAAGAGGAAGGGATGATGCAGCACAGCGGCGGTAGGTATTTCCCTCAGATATGAAACCAAGGTTATAGAACCAGTAGGAGAACCAAGAAACACAATGTAAACAGCCCCTGCACACAAATAACAACCACTCGCAACACGACGTGTTAAAGGGGTTGTCAATCCCTTTCGTGTAACAGCGCCAGAAATTGGTGCGCGGACGGGAGAAAGTTGTAATAGATTGAATAAATAGATCTCAAATAAAATAAAGTGCAGCAAAGTATTTTTTTATTGTTGGGATTAATAGATCTGAAAATAAATGCAAAGGAAAAGTAGATTGCAAAGGCAAATATATGAGAAACAGACTCGGGGGCCGTAAGTTTCACTAGTGGCTTCTCTCGAGAAAAATAGCAAACGGTGGGTGAACAAGTTACTGTTGGGCAATTGATAGAACTTCAAATAATCATGACGATATCCAGGCAATGATCATTACATAGGCATCACGTCCAAGATTAGTAGACCGACTCCTGCCTGCATCTACTACTATTACTCCACACATCGACCGCTATCCAGCATGCATCTAGTGTATTAAGTTCATGGAGAAAAGGAGTAATGCAATAAGAACGATGAAATGATGTCGACAAGATCTATCTATGTAGAGATAGACCCCATCGTTTTATCCTTAGTAGCAATGATACATATGTGCCGGTTCCCCTTCTGTCACTTGGATCAAGCACCGTAAGATCGAACCCACTACAAAGCACTGATACATCTCCAACGTATCTATAATTTTTGATTGTTCCATGCTATTATATTATCAACCTTGGATGTATTATATGCATTTATATGCTATTTTATATGATTTTTGGGACTAACCTATTAACCTAGAGCCCAGTGCCAGTTTCTGTTTTTTCCTTGTTTTTGAGTATCGCAGAAAAGGAAAACCAAACGGAGTCCAATTGACATGAAATTTCACGGAGATCATTTTTGGGCCAGAAGAAGCCCACAGAGTACCGGAGATGGGCCAGAAGAGTCCCGAGGACACCACGAGGGTCGGGCGCATGCCCTACCCCCTGGGCGCGCCCCCTACCTCGTTGCCGCCTCGGGGACCCCCTGACTTGTTCCCGAATCCAACACCTCTTATATAACCCCAAACTTCCAGAAAGAAACCTAGATCGGAACTTCCGCCGCCGCAAGCCTCTATAGCCACCGAAAACCAATCTAGACCCATTCTGGCACCCTGCCGGAGGGGGGAGTCCCTCTCCGGTGGCCATCTTCATCATCCCGGTGCCCTCCATGACGAGGAGGGAGTAGTTCACCCTCGGGGCTGAGGGTATGTAACAGTAGCTATGTGTTTGATCTCTCTCTCTCTCTCTCTCTCTCTGTCTCTCGTGTTCTTGATTTGGCACGATCTTGATGTATCGCGAACTTTGCTATCATAGTTGGATCTTATGATATTTCTCCCCCTCTACTCTCTTGTAATGGATTGAGTTTTCCCTTTGAAGTTATTTTATCAGATTGAGTCTTTAAGGATTTGAGAACACTTGATGTATGTCTTGCATGTGCTTATCTATGGTGACAATGGGATATGCACGTGATCCACTTGATGTATGTTTTGGTGATCAACTTGCGGGTTCCATGACCTCGTGAACTTATGCATAGGGGTTGGCACACGTTTTCGTCTTGACTCTCCGGTAGAAACTTCGGGGCACACTTTGAAGTTCTTTGTGTTGGTTGAATAGATGAATCTGAGATTGTGTGATGCATATCGTATAATCATACCCACGGATACTTGAGGTGACATTGGAGTATCTAGGTGACATTAGGGTTTTGGTTGATTTGTGTCTTAAGGTGTTATTCTAGTATGAACTCTAGGATAGATTGAATGGAAAGAATAGCTTCATGTTATTTTACTACAGACTCTTGAATAGATCGATCAGAAAGAATAACTTTGAGGTGGTTTCGTACCCTACAATCACTACAAAAAAAAGACACATCTGTGACATTTTGGGCCGAACGAATTTTTTTCTGTCATACTTATGACACTTCTATGACGATAATTGTGACAAAACCCGGTATCATCATAGATGTGGCGGGGTCCTACTTCTATGACAAAAAATCATGACAGAAAATGGGCTTTTTGTCCTAGGCGGGCCGGACACGTAGCTGCATGACATTTTTTGGGGCGTCCATGATGGAAAAACCCGTGGTAGAAGCGAGGGCGAGGAAAATATGGGGGTGTTCCTGGTTATGATGGGTGGTCGGGGCCGAGCGATGCGCGTTTCTCTCATACACGCACGCGCGTGGGTGCGAGGCGTTGGGCTCTAACTGAACCCGAGCAAGGCGTTGGGCTCTAACTGAACTCGAGTGATTGCACTGCAGGCTACGCGTTACTGAACCCGAGCGATCGATCGATGGCTGTTAATTGAACCCAATTGAGCAATTCCTTCGCTACTGCTGCTAACTGAAGCCGATCGATGCTGCCTCTGGATGAACAGTGAGCATTGCTGGGGGGTTTGGATGAACAGTTCCTGGTGGGGGTGGATGAACAGGACCTCGTGGTGTTGCCTCTGGATGAATAGTGAGCGTTGCTGGGGGTTTGGATGAACAGTTCCCGGTGGGGGTGGATGAACAGGACCCCGTGGTGTTGCCTCTGGATGAACAGGACCCCGATCGATCGAGTCGGTTGGGGCTGGATGAACAGGACCCCGTGGAGGGCTGGATGAACAGGAACACCCCGTGGAGGGCATGATGAAAAGTAGACGGTGGAGGGATGGATGAATAGTAGCCTGTGGAGGGGTGGTTGAACAGGAGCCCGTGGAGAGGGCTCGTTGAACAATAGCCGATGGAGTAGCGCGCGGTGGAGGCTGGATGAACAGGAGCCCGTGGATGAATAGTCGCAGGTGGAGGCTGGAGGAGGTCGACGGTGGATGAACAGTAGCACATGGAGGCTGGAGGGGGGTCGACGGTGGAGATGAACAGTATCCCGTGGAGTCCCGTTTTGCAGTACGCCACACCCCTCCCGATGAACAGGACCCCCGTTTCGACCGTAGCGCTCCAACACAAGTCCGTTTCCTCCATTTTGCGGTACTCCACACCCCTCCCGATCAACAGGACCCCTGTTTCGATCGTAGGAGGTCGTTTCCTCCATTTTGCGGTACGCTAGACCAGTCCCGATGAACAGGATCCCATTTCAAACGTGGCCGGTCAAACACAAGGTCGTTTCCTCCGTTCTGCGGTATGCCAGGCCTCGTTTCCATCGGCTGTTCCGTCCAAGCCGGTTGGCTCCCACGCGTTCCGTTGCCTCCTGATGAACACGACGCATTCCGTTGCCTCCCCATGAACACGACGACGACGCAGTTTCTCCGTTCCGACCCAGCCATGTACACGAGCCCTGGCTGTACATACGGGCGAGTACGCGTTCGAGACCCCGCCCATATGTACGTACGTGGCCGTATTTACTTTCTTGCACCCTGGCCGCTGTACGTACATGTACATGCTAGGTCCGAGCCTCTACTACGACACGTGTGCGCCTCTACATCGACCAGTATGTACGTACACGTTCGCCACCAGAATGACAATGCTACGTATGCTTCGACTAGGTGGGTCCTGACTGTCAGGCACTTCCTCGCGTGTGAAGATGTAGCTGGTGGGTCCCAGCAGTCAGGGGGGCGAATCGTTTTTTTTGCTCGAACGCACTTCCTTGCGTGCGAAGATGTAGCTGGTGGGTCCCAACAGTCAGGGGGAAACGTTTTTTTTCGCGAAATACGGTGGCCCGTCCGGTGGGTCCCCGCTGTCAAGTGGAGGAATAATTATTTTGCGCGTAATAAGGAGGCACTTCCTTGTTGCGGCCGTGGACCTAGCTGTCAGCCTCTCCACGTACAGTACTTTTCCGATGGAAGTCATTCCTTGACCATGTTGACCATGCCGTGCCGAGAGCACCAGGGTGGTGGACGACGGCGAGGCCTCGTAAGGGGATGACGTGGAGCCGGGGAAGACGCGACAGTGGAAGCCCGCGAGGAGAGGAGTACGAGGATTCACTGGTTCAGCTGCGGTGTGAGGCTGCCGTCGCCGCAGGGCCTGGCCAGCGATGGGAATAGTAGGGGCGGTGAGGCCTCTGCGGCAGCACAGCCGGCCACGGGAGGCAGGAAAATGCGGCACGACCGGCGCTACTTTGGGCGGCTGGAGCAAGAAGACTAGAGGTTGAAGAAGCACTACGGCCGTTGGATGGACATCGTACGGTCACTAGAGCTAGAATCGTTCATATTGACTAAGTTGACAAAGCACTCCGTCCCCGTCAACTTAGTAGGCCCACAAGTCAGCCACCCACCAAGGTGGGTCCCAACTAGCAGGGGGAGTATTCCTTTTTTTGTGCGTAATAAGGCGGCACTTCCGGTGTGTCCGAGCTGACAACGGGGGGAACTATTTTTCGCGAAATACGGTGGCCCGTCCAGTGGGTCCCAGCAGTCAGGGCGAAAATGTTTTTTCGCCAAATACGGTGGCCTGTCCGGTGGGTCCCTGCTGTCAGGTGGAGGAATAATTATTTTCCGCGTAATAAGGAGGCACTTCCTTGCGGCTGCCGTGGACCCAGCTGTCAGCCTCTCCACGTACAGTACTATTCTGATGGAAGTCGTTCCTTGACCACATTGACCATGCCGCGCCAAGAGCACCAGGGCGGTGGATGACGGCGAGGCCTAGGAAGGGGATGACGCGGAGCCGGGGAAGACGCGGCAGTGGATGCCCACGCGTAGAGAAGTATGAGGGTTCACTGGTTCGTTGCGGTGTGAGGCTGCCATCGCCGCAGAATAACAGGGGGTGTGGGTGAGTAGAGGGATGACCTGGCCAACGGTTGGAGTAGTAGGGGGTGGTGAGGCCTCCGCCGCATCGTAGCCGGCCACAAGAGGCAGGAGCACGAGGCATGACTGGCGCTGGTTTGGGCGGCTGGAGCAAGAAGACCAGAGGTTGAAGAAACATTACGGCCGTTGGATGGACATCGTACGGTCACTGGAGCTAGAATCGTGCATATTGACTAAGTTGACAAAGCCCTTCGTCCCTGTCAACTTAGCCGGCCCACAAGTTAGCCTCCCACTATACTGGGTCCCAGCTAGCAGGGGGAGTATTCATTTTTTTTCTGCGTAGTAAGGACGCACTTCCTTACGTGCAAAGATATAGCTGGTGGGTCCGAGCTGTCAGCGACGGTAACGTTTTTTTCGCGAAATACAGAGGCCCTTTCGGTGGGTCCCAGATGTCAGGTGGAGGAATCATTATTTTGCGCATAATAAGGAGGCATTTCCTTGCGTGCGGCCATGGACCCAGCTGTCAGCCTCTCCACGTACAGTCCACTTCAGATGCATGTCGGTCGTTGACCACGTTAACCAGGCCACGCCGGGAGCACCAAGGCGGTGGACAACGGCGAGGCCTAGGAAGGGAACGACATGGAGGCAGGGAAGACTCGGCAGTTGTTTCCCACACGGAGGGGAGTACGATTGTACGAGGGTTTACTGGTTCGTCTGCCGTCACCGGAGAATAACAGCAGGTGTGGGTGAGTAGAGGGATGGCTAGGCCAGCGATGGGAGTACGGTGGAGTGGCGAGGCCTGCGCGGCAGCACAGCCGGCCGCGGGGAGGAGGGAGCAGGCAGTCCTGCCGGCACTTGTTTGAGCGGCTGGAGTAGGAAGAGCAGAGATTGAAGAAGCATGACGGTCGTTGGATGGACATCCAACAATCACTGCTTGTGCGTCAACCATTTTTTTAGGAAAGCCTCAAATCTGTGGAAAACAGCATACAACCCATCTGCCATCATTTCTAATAATTTACAGCCCATTTGCTAATGTTAAGGTTTTTTTGGAGCCCATATTCTTTTTGTTAGCATTACATCCCATATTGTGGCTACGGTTGAAAAATTATACGAAATTTTTGCATATTTTGGTGCGGTCCGAACTGTTTTTAATCCCGAAATTTCAAGTCACATTCAAACTGATTTAAAAAATAAATGTATATCAATATAAAATCCATAAAATTGTCCATGCATAAAAATTAATGCAATTTAAAATCTGAAAATGAAAAAAAGAAAAATGAAACTAATTGCCAGTTTGATGTGTTTTAAAAATGTACAGCCCCTTTCTCATTACTGATAGGCCATTTTCTCGTCCAACCAAATGAAGCTCTCCTCGTCTTGAAAGATTTGCAGCCCAACAGGCCTGACAAAGTGACTTACTTGGCAAATCACAAAAAAACTGGGCTAGCCATTTTCAGAAAGAAAAAAAACTACTGGGCTGGTCTGTGGTCAACATAAAAGAGAAGGCTGTCTAGATAGGCCAGAGTGCCCCGCACAGCCCAGTTGACACCCTGCTTCCGTCTAAAAAAAATTAGATAAATGCCACTCCAATTATGGCGATTCATAAAAATGCCACTGCAATTTGCAAACTTTGAAAAATGTCAGTGCAATTTTTGCAAACTTTGGAAAACGCCACTACAATTTGCAAACTTTAAAAAATGCCACTCCAGACTTCAAAAAATGCCACTGGAAATGGCATGAAATGGCATTTTTCAAAGTTTGGAAATTGCAGTGGCATTTCTGAAAAACACCAGATTTGGAGTGGCATTTATCAAATTAACCCAAAACAAAAATAACTAGGCGAGCTGCTGGGTCCCTAGTGTCAGCCGCTCATTGTGCAATTCTCTCGTTTATTGACTACGTTGACAATGGCATGGGACCCAGATGTCAGAAATCCATTAGGAGGAGCCATTTTTTATTGGCTTGAAATAAGGAGGCACTTGATTGCATACTGCCATGACCTTGGTGGGTCCCTGCTGTCATCCTCTCCACGTACAATCATCTCCTGATTGTGTACGCGTCAACTTGGTAGGCCCACAAGTCAGCCTCTAAACCTGTGGAGGACAAATACAACCCATTTTAAAAAATAACAGCCCATTCCATACGTTCAAATGGAAAGTTCAACATTCAGAGCAAAGTAACAGGTATGATCCACATATAGAGTACTGAACTTCCACATTGAGAACCATCATAGCAAAGTTAACTATCTACTCCCACTAATACTCTAGTAGCGTACAAGTACTAACTTACTCTTAGCTAACTAGACGATGCTGGCCGCCATCTGCGGTACACGCTAAACGCCGGCACCGGCGTCCTCCGCCTCGCCTCGGACTTGCCAGAGGTGCGATAGGGCGCGTTGCTCGCGCACGTTGGCCATTTCCATGCCAGCGTGGTCCACCGAAGCTTCGGCTTCTAAGCGGGAAACCCACTTGACGAGCTGGTAGAAAAATCGGCATCGCAAACGCGTGCGTGCCCGACAGCCTCCAGGGCTATTTTCCGGGCACCGGCCTCCACGTAGTCGGCCCAGTTGCGGGCGCTCTGCTCGCAACTCAGAGCATTGGTGCGCTGCTGCTCCATGTCCCACCGGTGGTGCAAATCGGTGATACGTTGCTCCTCCGCCAAGCGGTCGCGCTCCAACAACTCCTGCTCCTCCGCCAGGCGGTCGCGCTCCAACAAGTCCTCAATCTCCGCATTGCCATCTAAAGACCAATAGAATGCCTCCTCCCTCCGTCTGCCTCCCGGTGAAAAACCGAACACTAGTTCCGGCGGTGACCGCCTGTGGCCTCACCTATCGCGGACGGGCGGGGGCATGGTGGATGTGCCGAGAGCGAGGATAAGTGGCGAGCGACGTTGGGCCGGTGGGGGCTTATGAGGATAGGGTGAGTTGGGTCACGGTGCCACCATAGAAGGCCGGGAAACGGTACTTATAGGCGGAAGGTAGCGCGACGGTCATCGGAATTCAATGCATAATTAAGCAGGCATGGCTTAGCGTGCCAGCTTGCCGTGGAAAACTAGAGAAACTAAAATTCTGACTGTGCCATCCCGTCCCGTCCGTGCTAGGTCGCACGCCGGCATGACGGTCAAACGAGTGCACTCGAATCATCTCCCTCCTTGTCAATAATGATTCCACGGATTTAAAAGGCCCACAACAATTAAAGCGCATATTTTTCGCATCAGTTAGCTGACTTAATTACGGCTGGCTGCATGCAGGCACTCAAAATTGCTCGCAGCCAGTACGCGGAGCAGCATGCAACGAGTCGCAGCCGAGGGCATTAGTTGATGAACTTTAGCTGCGAGATAAGGCATTTGTGAATGTTTTCGCTGGCAGTTTCTTCAGATTCGCATGGCATTTTCTTCAGAGCAGCTTGCCAGTTTCTTCAGAGGTAGGCATTTTTATTCAAAAAACTGCCACTTTGGATCTTGCGTCGCAACTAAAACTGCTAGGAGCGCATTAGTAGGCTAGCTATTGATCGATCAGTAACTTGTAAACACTGAGCGAACAAATATAAGGAACTGTTAATGCATCTCAATGATTCACAGATCATATACAAATATGTAGCTCCAAAAGCAAAGATCAGCCACAAATAAAACCAACTAGTACGATTACCATACATAAGATCAACATGTTAATGCATCTCAATGATTCACATATCATATACAAATATGTAGCTCCAAAAGCAAAGATCTAGAAAAAACATATGTTCTTCCTACTAACATGGATGCTTCTCTTGGTCAACATTCAGTACAGACTGAAAGACAAATTTGTTTGTGAAGTCTACAATTCCTCTTGCAAACGTAAGTGGTTTCACCAACAGCTAGAACCATGAGAATGAACCACGCATGATGGAGGAAAATCCACTGCAATATGATTTGGTCTTCTCTCGATCACACGCAGAGACTATTTTCGGAATACAAACTTTAACTTAGGCAAAATGATGCCCATTGTATAATCAAACCAAAGCAATGAAGCACCTAGTGTTGGCCAATAAATAGTACAATACTACTTTTCTGTAGTCCATGAAGTGACTATCCAATCTTTCTGTGTCTATTTTCAAATGGCACCGCATGCAGTGACTATACTATTCTCTTGTGCAGTTCAACCAAAATTGCGGTCACTTTGTGTGTTTGCCAAATAGCAACGGGCAGACATCTCTGTCTGCACAAATATCAAGCAGCTAGTAAACATATACCCCACCTTGTATTTTCGGTTTAAACATGTCTCTTCCGCTTAACATCTATCATGTTTTGCACTGGACAATTTGATACAGTCATGTTTTGCCCTGGACAATTTCATACTGAATTGATTTTCTTGTTCAGAGCAGAAATATAGCGCCTATTCTTCATCAGACCAAGGATATCCATGTTCGCAGTGATGGAAGAGGTGAAATTGATACAACCGAAATTGAGCATCCAATCATTGAATCCTGTCCTGCACCTCCAATGTATGTCCACCCTGCCAATAAATTCACATGCAAACCACTAGTATTACTATCTAATGACAGTATAAAAAGAGTAGCAAGATAGTAGCAAAGCATGTACCTTCTTAATGAACAGCTCATAGTGCCACCAATTGGATATAAAGGTTTGGAAGAAAACATGCTCCTAATGTTGAACTAGTTGGAATTTTTGTGCAGTTCCACCAAAATCGAGCATCCCTGTTTGCATAGATATTGAAAGTATGATTACTATAAAAGTGGCACTAGTTGAAGCATAGACTCACAAATATAAGCATTCCAATTTCTTAATGGGGAAAGGTAGCAAGACTGTTTCTAACCACCTGTTTGAAGGAATAAATAAGGCAACAACGGCTGATGTTAAGAAGGCATATATAGTTCTTTTTGAAAGAATGATCGATTCCTGACCTTTCCTCTTATTTTAAGCATATTTTGTGCAGTTCAACTAAAATAAAATGCCATCACCGCCTTGACAATTCAGTGACACTGTACAAAAGTAAATGACTTAACATTACATCATGATGCCAGGTATGTAGTCGACAGACATTAGAGAAAAACTTACAGACCTCCTCCGATAACATAATGAACATTAATTTTAACAATGGTGTGACTAGCTTTACCAGGATAATTTGAGTGAACTCTACACCCTCTGTTCCTTAATATAAGACGTTTTCGCGGTTCAGTTTAATGTACCCAAACGTCTAGTATTTAGAAAAACAGGTAGTAGTTTTCTTGAGCACATATCTGGGAAAGCTTGCCACACTTTATTTATGTCCACACACTAATGCAACACCATTCGAAATTTTGAATACTACAAATATACACTAATCCAGTGGCTAGTGCAACAGTAGAGTAGTTATTTTATTACAGGGTACAGTACAATGGTTTTCCTGAACAAATTTCAATGAACTCTGGCACTGGAAGATTTCTATAAGAATTAACAATACAAAATGTAAAGGTAACACGTTTCAGCATTGGTATACTAGTTGTGCATGAGCATTAAAACAAATACAAAAGTCTGAAGGTAACTAGCATTATTAAGTAATGACAGTATAAAAAAATTGCAAACCATGTACCTCCAAGGTAAATATCATTTCGAACTCAGGGGGACCTTAAAAATTGCTATCCCACTCTTGATAATCGATCAAACATAAAAACTTGATTGAACGAATCAAGAGAACAACCGGAGGAGGGGGTGCCCACTCTTGACCTTTCCTCTTGTCTTCATAATTTTTTGTGCCGTTTAACCAAAATAAAATGACATTAGCGCCTTGGCATTTTGGCGACACTGTACAAAAAATTAACTTATCTCATGAAAGTGAGGTATGTAATCTATAAGCATTAACAGTGCAAAAATCTGAAGGTAGTAACAAGTTTCATCATTGGTATACTGCCTGTGGAACAACATTAGAATGCCTTAGCTAAAAAATCTTTAATACATCCACAATCAACAGCTAACCCTGAAATAATCCAGTGACATTAAATGGCATTGCTTAAATTTATCGGTGGCACTAGACTGAGTGCGGCATTAGTTAAATGTGGCATCACTTTAGCAGTAGCATTGCTTGACTTGACTGCTGGCGTTATACTAACAACAAAAAAGTGAGAATAAGAGCATGGTAGGCCCATTCGGACAGTGAGCGCACTAGTACGATGTACCTCCATGGACGCATAGAGTGGTGAGGGAGGTATGGTTGCCCGGAGCAACAAATATCCAGGCAGCATACGTGGATTACGTCCCATTTTTGTTATGTTTAGCCACCTTTTTCCTATGTGAGGACAACAAACCGATCGACCTAGTCATTCTCTATTGCGTTGTCATGCCTTTCTACCGTTCTTCAACCAAGAGACACGAGACTCGTTCCTTAGCTACCGATTTTCCCCTTTTCAACCTAGATGCGGGTTCGATGCCAACTCTCTTGGACAGTACAGTCTCCCTTCCTTTCCTTATTCAACCCAGACATGGATTAGTCTGCATGAAGTATGGTTTCCTTTAATAGTGCAAATTAAGGTTTTTGTCTGCATGACCAGTAGAGCAGAGGATAGCAAATTGGGAAGATGGTGGAGTGGAAAAAGATCCACATGCAGCGACATGGCAGATGGGGCAATAGAACAAGGGTATGGTTCGAAAAGAGGTAGCATACCTGAGGGTCGGCGGGAAGTGGCTTCGCTCGTGGTCGTCGTGCTCCGCACGCACTATGGCAGCGAGCTTGGGGATGGAGGCCATCCCGCGCGGGCGCTAGGTCTAAGAGGACGGCCTTGTCGCCAGTGCGTGACCTCGCTCACCGACAACGAGTGCGTCAACGCTTCACGTCCTTTTCTTCCCCGGCGGATCTGTGACCACCGGTGAGGAGGGAGAGAGAGGCCGTCTTTTTTAGATCTGGAGAGAGGGTGATAGTGTGAGAAGCAAGTGGGCAGCCCTTAGCAAGAAAGCTCTGAAGCTCCAGCCTATATATCTTTTTATACTACTATTACTAGAGGTGGAGTAGTGGTAGAGTAGTTTGTATTTTCTCTGCAAACAGTACCAGTTAGTCGTGCTTCAAAACTGAACGGCATGCCATTAAAAAAATAAAGTCAAGAAATAATACGACACTTCAGGCCAACGCGGCCACATCGCATTTTGCACGAGATATTACACACCATGTTTCATTGACATGTGGTCCCATTCCAACATGTCAATGAGATGACGACGAGCCCTTTTGTACAATTTTCGAAAGGACATGTAGGCTGGGGCGCCTCTTCGTGTACCGTGGCAAACTGGCAACCGTCCACTGACTCTTCGCCTTTCCCTCTCGATTTGGAACTGCTGTCGCACGCTCTTCCTCCCTCCTCCATTTGCTTTCACCCTTCCTTCTGCCATTGTTCGATCGTCTTCTCCATGGAGGAAACAAGCCGAAACAACCCCGTTATTCTTGCCCCGATCTGAAAGATGACGTGGTGGGGGAACTCATTGATGGTGCGACGTCATCACCTCGGCTAGCATGGCAGGTTCATTCAAGAACATTCTCGACTCAACTAATAACATCATTACAAGGAACCCAAGGGTCCAGCAGCGGGTTGATCTCCCTTATCTTCTTTGCTATAAGCATGTTCGCATGGGCGCAGACTACGGAGGCCTCGCCTTGTGCAAGTTGATGCTGCTTGATAACGATACGTGTGATGTCAAGATGCCATCGCTTCAGGGTAAGGCCTAGGCTGGCGCAAATGGAGATTGGGTTGTTTATACTGGGTACAATTGCGAGCGGGAACTTGTGAATGTGTACACTCATCAGTGGATACCACTTCCAAAAATCTCAGAGTGCCCTGAGGTTGAGCACACATATGATCTACGTACGTTCAAATACGATCATGGTGACTGTCGTCTACGGAAGATAGCAATTTCTCGAGTTCCCAACCACTCTTGGAATTAAAGGAACTATCAAGTTGTTGCTATCTTCGACAAGCTTGTTGCCTTCCTTACTGATTCCACGGTTCGTCCATGGATATTGCTCAAAATCAGTTTCTGTACACGGATGAGTACTGTGATGCAATTGAATACGAGGATCTTGTGTTTGCTGCCACCACTCGTGGCACTGTTTTTGCATGGGATCCTCGTAGTTTTGGTATGTTTGCCTTCCACCGTAATTATAATTGTTTCATCCACATGCATGCGGGCTAGCAAGTTTCCCTTTACTAATTAACCTTCTTCTTGTGTTTCCAAGGTCTTGTGAACATTCCACCACCTATAGTTCAAAAATTTTATAACCAAGGGGGAGATGACGATGGTGATGATCACAAGCATGAGGACGAGCAGAACTTATATACTCAGTGGCGCCTGGCAACTAATTCCGATGGATCACCTCTTCTTGTCTGTATACAGTGCACTGTGATTATTACTACTGAGGTAGAAGGTGTTCTCTCCCATGGTCGCCCTCTCCGGACCTATTCCAACACCCGTTGCAGGGTATTCGGGATGGATACTAGTGTGCTAGAGCCAACACCTTCTCCCTGGTACAGTATTGATAGTCTTGGAGCAAACTCGCTCTTCCTTGGACAAAACTATCCAATGATGGTGAAAGGCGATCCAGCTGTTGTTGACACAACGTTACTACCATTTATGAGAAGCAACTATATCTATACCTCGGACATTGCGGTGGTTCCCTACCCTGGTCCTGATATATGCCGCTTCAGCCTTAATGATTAGTCATGCATTACTCTCGATATTGACAATAGCTGGCCCTTCCCAGAGCACCTATGGTTCAAAGCAAGCGTTTCCAACACCGAGGATTGGTTGATTTGAAGTTCATTTCATTGCTTGTTATTTGTTGTGTGATGAAAACTTCAGTATTTACTAGAATGTTTTGCTGGAAATAATCTATAATCCAACATGTATCATCGTTGTCGTTGTGTGTTGATGACTTGTTGTATGTAATGACTGGTACATTTTCAAATGTGTGTCATAGACTCAATTTATGAATGGTTTTCGAGTCACTTCTTGGAGTGTGAGTACCATAGTAGTATAGCCAGCATCCGGTTAGTATATGAAGTTGCCACATCACATAGAGCCAACCTAACATTGGAGTACCAGATCTGAGATGCCATGTGTACCAGATGAATGACTCCAAGTTCGACCACCGTGATGCTAGGTGCGAACCGAGGAACACTGTTGGAGAGACCCCCCTCATAATTTTCCTAGATTGGTCGTTTGATTCATAGGATAGAATGCTATAGGATTTTTTTCCTATGTAATCATGTTTTAATTGGCAATCTAGCATCCGCTCCAACTTTTGTTTCACTTCCTTTGATCCTACGAAGAGAGTACTTGCTCTAAATGATGTGCCGCTGCAAGAGCCGCCTATATTAATTAACCATGCTCTAAAAAGGTGGACCAGCTTTGGCTATAGTAGTACTATACTAGGTTAGTAGGTGACCTTGCGCTTGGCTCTTCTCCTCTTTCGGAAGTCGAACAATAATGATGGTACTACTTCTGGCAATCTGGCACCAAATGAACTATTGCACGTCCACCGCTTGTAAGCAAAAGTTTCTCCTTGTGCTGCGAGCCACCACGCATGCGTTGGCGAGGGAGAAGGCGTAGTAAGCAAGCTTCTCGTCATTCTACGAGTTGACGGGACACATCAAAGTTACGTATTTATTAGTACTCTCTTCAAAAAGGGCCGACCATGTCCATGGCTACCATCCTGTGCTCTGTCATTGAGTACGTGCACTATTCACGTGCCATCGAGGAGAAAAAAATATTGCGTATTGTTCTAGGTGCCATCGAAGTGCACGACTCACTTACGCACTGCATATCTCCATTTTCTTGCATGACATGCCACCTTGATGCTAGATGTCCCGCGTGTCATGGAGGCATATAGTATGATTTCATAAAATGGAGGCATATAGATGTCCCGCGTGCCGGCAACAAGATGAACAAAGCTCATATCTTAAACGAAAGAGTGGAAGAACATAGATTCCCGACGACCGAGAAGGAGCTACAAACCTCGGGGTGGAGCGTCTGCACTCATAATTTTATATATTATTCAGCGATATAAAATCAACAAATCTCTCCACGTTCCTATACCATTCTATAGTACTATGAGAATAACTTTGAACATAAGCCATTGATTCACCCTATCCAATGGTCACAGTTGGAAAATCCAAACAAAACCAAGCATTAGATCAACTATTTTTTCGAGATCAACTCTTTTAGCACTTAGATTGTTGCCTCCTGCCCACCTAGCCCACCTATATATCCGCTCAGGTGTGATGACCATAGGAGCTATCCACTCAGATTGTATGTTAAAAAAATAAAGGTCAATAACTAATGCGGCACCTCGGGCCAACGCGGCCAGATCACATTTCGCATGAGAAATTACACACCATGTTTTGTTGACATGTTGTCCCGTTCCAACATGTCAGTGAGACAACGACGAGTCCTTTTGTACAATTTCCGAAAGGACATGTAGGCCGGGGCGCCTCTTCGTGTACCGTGGCAAACTAGCAACCGTCCACCGACTCTTCGCATTTCCCTCTCGATTTGGATCTGCTGTCGCACGCTCTTCCTCCCTCCTCCATTTGCCTTCACCCTTCCTTCTGCCATTGTTCAATCGTCTTTTCCATGGAGGGAACAAGCCGGAAACGACCCCGTTATTCTTGCCCTAATCTGAAAGATGACATGGTGGGGGAACTCATTGATCGGTGCGACGTCATCACCTCGGCTAGCATGGCAGGTTCATTCAAGAACATTCTCGACTCAACTAATAGCATCATTACAAGGAACCCAAGGGTCCAGGAGCTGTTTGATCTCCCCTATCTTCTTCGCCGTGACCCTGCTGACTGGCGCGGGGACGAGGGAAGCCTCGCCTTGTGCAAGTTGATGACGCTTGATAATGATACGTATGATGTTAAGGTGCCATCGTTTGAGGGCAAGGCTTGGGTAGGCGCAAATGGAGATTGGGTTGTTTATATTGGGTACAATTGCGAGTGGGAACTTGTGAATGTGTACACTCGTGAGCGGATTCCACTTCCAAAAATCTCTGAGTGCCCTGAGGTTGAGCACAGAGATGATCTACGTACGTTCAAATATGATCATGGTGACTGTCGTCTACAAAAGATAGCAATTTCTCGAGTTCCCAACCGCTCTTGGAATTACAAGAACTATCAAGTTGTTGCTATCTTCGACAAGTTTGTTGCCGTCCTTCGTGGTTCGACTGGATGGATATTGCTCAAAAATCAGTTTCTGTACATGGATGAGTACTGTGATGCAATTGAATACAAGGGTCTTGTGTTTGCTGCCACCACTCATGGCACTGTTTTTGCATGAGATCCTCGTAGTTTCGGTACTTTTATCTTCCACCGTAATTATAATTGTTTCATCCACACGCATGCGAGTTAGCAAGTTTCCCTTCTCTACTAATTAACCTTCTTCTTGTGTTTCCAAGGTCCTGTGGACATTCCACAGCCTATACTTGAAAATTTTTATAACAAAGGGGGAGATGAGGACGAGGAGGGTCGATATACTCAGTGGCACCTCACAACTTCCGATGGATCACTCCTTCTTATCTGTATACAGCCCACTACTAATGTTACTACTAAGGAAGCAGGTGTTGTCTCCCATGGTCGCACTCTCCGAACCTATTCCAACACCCGTTGTATGGTATTCGGGAAGGATACTACTGTGCTAGCGCCAACACCTTCTCCCTGGTACAGTATTGATAGTCTTGGAGCAAACTCGCTCTTCCTTGGACAAAACTATCCAATGATGGTGAAAGGCGATCCAACTGCTGTTGACACAATGTTACTACCATTTATGAGAAGCAACTGTATCTATACGTCGAACATTGCGGTGGTTCCCTACCCTGGTATAACACCCACGATGCGGCTATATCTCCCACGAGTCGGAGCACGACTTAGAGGCATAACCGCATTGTAGGCATGTCACAAGAGGGGTAATCTTTACACATCCCATGTATTGAATAAGAAAGAGGTACAAAGTTGGCTTACAATCCCCACTTCACACAATACATAAATATCGCATTACATCATCTAGATACAATCAAGGTCCGACTATGGAACCAAAATAAAGACAACCCCAAATGCAAGATCCCCGATCGCCCCAACTGGGCTCCACTAATGATCGTCTGGAAAGGAAACGTACTAACGTCCCGAGTCCTCATCGAACTCCCACTTGAGTTTAGTCGCATCCCCTGGAATGGCATCATCGGCACCTGCATCTTGTTTTGGAAGTAATCTGTGAGTCACGGGGACTCAGCAATCTCACACCCTCGTGATCAAGATTATTTAAGCTTATGGGTAGGGAAAAAAGTATGAGGTGGGGCTGCAGCAAGCACTAGCATATATGGTGGCTAACATACGCAAATGAGAGAAGAGAAGGCCAAAGCACGGTCGAGAATCTATGATCAAGAAGTGATCCTAGAACTACTTACGTTCAAGCATAACACGAGACCGTGTTCTCTTCCCGGAATCCGCCGAAAAGAGACCATCACGGCTACACACGCTGTTGATACATTTTAATTAAGGTAAGTGTCATGTTTTCTACAACCGGATGTTAACAAATTCCCATCTGCCCATAACCGCGGGCATGACTTTCGAAAGTTCAAATCCCTGCAGGGGTGTCCCAACTTAGCCCATCACAAGCTCTCACGGTCAACGAAGGATATTCCTTCTCCTAGGACGGCCTGATCAGACTATCCCGGTTACAAGACATTTCGACAATGGTAAAACAAGACCAGCAAAGCCACCCGAATGTGCTGACAAATCCCGATAGGAGCTGCACATATCTCGTTCTCAGGGCACACCGGATGGGCAAGACGTCGGGTTGGCATAAACCCTGGTTGCCCAGGGGGCGCCGGACATCGCCCAGTTTGGACCAACACTTAGAGAAGCACTGGCCCGGGGGGGTTAAAATAAAGATGACCCTTGAGTCCGCGAAACCCAACGGAAAAAGGCTAGGTGGAAAATGGTAAAACCAAGGTTGGGCCTTGCCGGAGGAGTTTTATTCAAGGCGAACTGTCAAGGGGTTCCCATTATAACCCAACCTCGTAAGGAACGCAAAATCAAGGAACATAACACCGGTATGACGAAAACTACGGCGGCAAGAGTGGAACAGAACACCAGGCATAAGGCCGAGACTTCCACCCTTTACCAAGTATATAGGCACATTAAAGTAAATAAGATATAATAATGATCCCAACAATAATCATGTTCCAACAAGGAACAAACTCCATCATCACCTACAACTAGCAACGCTATAAGAGGGGCTGAGCAAAGCTGTAACATAGCCAAACAACGGTTTGCTAGGACAAGGTGGGTTAGAGGTTTGACATGGCAATATGGGAGGCATGATATAGCAAGTGGTAGGTATCGCGGCATAGGCATAGCAATAGAGCGAGCAACTAGCAAGCAAAGATAGAAGTGATTTCGAGGGTATGGTCATCTTGCCTGCAAAGTTCTCCGAGTTGACGTAAACTTGATCCTCGTAAGCGTACTCAACGGGTTCCTCGATCACGTACTCGTCTCCCGGCTCTACCTAAGGCAATAACACAAGCAAAAGCAAACACAATCAACCACATTGCAATGCGCAAGCAACATGATGCAAAACATGGCATGATATGCGGGATGTAATATGCAATGCATATGCGTGCTCCAGAAGGAAAACATTGAACCATGCCTCAACTTGGCAAACCAAATGCGCGTATGGAAAGATGAGTTGATTTCGGTCGAAATCGATATAAAGATCACCGGAATTGGATGCACGGTTTGCAAATGGCAAGCAAAACAATAATGACACAAATCTGCACTTAACAGCACCATCTAAAATGCAACAAGAAAATAAACTACCGCACTCTAACATAGCAACAAATCACATGGAAGTGATCTACTCAAGATTCTTGACAAAATATGAACACTGAGCTACGGCTAAATCACACAATACCAGGTTCAAACAAGCATGCCAAAAGTGCAAAACATAACAGCATTGCAGACTTTGTGAAAATAACAACATGTCAGGATTTAACATCAGGAAGCAATGTTTAGAGCAGGATAACAACATGCTACAGGATCAGATCATATCAAATCAAGGCATGGCATGAATCTACTCAAAGCATATAACAGAAGTCCCTTAGTGACCATAAGCCAAAAGGGATCAGAAGATATGATGGCACCCATGTAAACATAGCAAGTTTCGTTAACAGATTCAGACTTAGCAGAAAACTGGGCATGGCATAAACAGAGTTACGTAGGCATGTTTGCGAGCTCGATGCACTCACCACAAGGCATTGCATGACAAACTAAGCATACACCCAGCAAGAAGACATGATCAAGTAGCTAACCATGGCAAGAACAATCTCATATCATGCAAGGATCAACTACAACAACCTTGGAAAAATTGAATAACATGTAAACAATCTGCCAGGAATATTTTATAGCAAAAGTAGAGCAAGATTGAGTCATGCTAGGGTACTCCATAATTGCAAACAAAGACATGGATGGATAGAACATAACAATATCTCAAAATCATCCTTACTAAACATGCTCAAAAGAGGCATGGATCACTCTGTAGCAACATGAATACATAAAAATAACATCAGAGAAATGACTTGGAAGAATTCTAAGTCCCTGAAATCAGCAACATCACGAGAGCTACTTTGCATGCTTGTGCTAGTCACCACATTGATCACAAAAATACATGGCATACCCCCCTGTAAAGATGGCATGGCATAGCCTAAAACACATGTAGGGCTCAAGTTCATAGGAGGCACACATTAAACATGGCAAAATTGACAAATGCTCATAATCTGTTAAGAAACAGAAACTAACATTTTATAACACTCTTGCAATAGTATTTCAGGCATCAAGATGGACTTAAACAAGCATGGTGCAATGGAATGAAAAGAAGAGCATAACCAGATGAACAATTTGATATGCCGCACGCATGAAACGGAGCTACGGATGATGAGATATGGCCTGATGAACATAGCTAAAAAATGCAGAAAAAGGACTTAGGAAAAATCGACCTAGGGTTTACTGTAGCCAGATCTGGATGCACGCGAACTGAGGTTTGTCAGGAAGTTCACCGGAGTGGAAGGACGTGGCGGCCGGAGTTGCTGCTCTTGCCGGAGTAGGGGGGGCTCGCCGAATCCCGGAGCTCGGCGCGGAAAGGGGCGACGAGGAGACGGTCGGGCGGCGGCGGAGAAGGAGGCCGGCGGTTGGCGGCGAGCGACACGGCGACCGGCGAGGTGGCGGCGCACGGTGGCGGCGGGGTCCCAGCGACGAGGCGGAGGCCGCGCAGCGCAGGCGGCGCTCGGGCGGCGGGGAGGCGGGCAAAGCGGCGCGGGGACTCGGGCCGGGAGGGCCGCGGTCGGGCCCCGTGGGCCGGCGCGGTGGGAGGCGGCGGCGCGCCACGTGGCGAGCCCTGATTGGGCGCGGGCGGCGACGGGATTTGTCCGGCGGCGCCCGGACTCGTCCGGCGGCGCGGAGGGGTGAGGTAGCTTGGGTTTGGACCCGAATTTTCGGAGGAGTGCACATATTTATAGGTAGAGGGAGCTAGGAGAGTCCAAATGAGGTGCGGTTTTTGGCCACGCGATCATGATCGAAGGACCGAGAGGATGGAGTGGGTTTGGATGGGTTTTGGGCCATTTTGGAAGGGTGTTGGGCTGCAACAAACACGAGGCCTTTACGGTTCCTCGGTTAACCGTTGGAGTATCAAACGAAGTCCAAATGGCACGAAACATGACAGGCGGTCTACCGGTGGTATACCAAGGCCGCTTGGAAAGTCTCGGTCCAATCCGAGAATGTTTAACACTCGCACACGAAAATAGGCAAAAGGGGACGCCAGAGGACATAGGAGTGCCGGAATGCAAAACAGGCAACGGGGAAAATGCTCGGATGCTTGAGACGAACACGTATGCAAATGCGATGCACATGATGCCATGATATGAGATGCATGACATGGAAAAAATGCAAAACGGAGACAAAACCCAACCACGAGGGAATATCATAACTTAGTGCCGAAAATGGAAAGAGTTGGAATACAAATATGGCAAGTTACATACGGGGCGTTACAACACTCCACCACTACGAAAGATCTCGTCCCGAGATCTAGGACTGGAAAAACTCCAGATATTCAGAATGGAGGTGGTCCTCGCGTTCCCAGGTGGCTTCACGGTCGGAATGATGTGACCACTTCACTTTCAGGAATTTGATAGACTTGTTGCGAGTCTTGCGCTCAGTTTCTTCAAGGATAGCAATGGGATGCTCATGATAAGACAGGTCTTCTTGGAGATCAATCTCTTCAAAGTTGATGATGCGGTCAGGAGTCTTGAAACACTTGCGAAGTTGAGACACGTGAAACACGTCGTGCACATTTGCAAAGTTGGATGGAAGCTCAAGTTGATAGGCGAGATCGCCTCTTTTGCCAATGATCTTGAAAGGACCCACGTATCTAGGGGCAGGCTTCCCTTTGATACCGAAGCGACGAGTACCTTTCATTGGAGAGACGCGGAGGTAGACATGGTCTCCGATCTCGAAAGCCAAGTCACGATGCTTGCTATCATAGTAACTCTTCTGGCACGATTGCGCGGCTTTGAGATTTTCACGAATGACTTTGCATATTTCTTCAGCCTCTGTGATCAAGTCATTGCCAAGAAGTTGGCGTTCACCAGTCTCTGACCAGTTAAGAGGAGTACGGCACTTTCTGCCATAGAGAATCTCGAATGGGGCCTTGCCTGAACTCGCTTGGAAGCTGTTGTTGTAGGAGAACTCGGCATATGGAAGACAATCTTCCCACTTCATGCCGAAAGAAATGACACAAGGCCTGAGCATATCTTCAAGAATTTGATTTACTCGCTCGACTTGTCCACTAGTTTGAGGATGAAAGGATGTGCTGAAGCGAATGCTGGTGCCCATGGCCTTCTGAAAGGAGTCCCAAAACTTAGAAGTGAAGATGCTTCCACGATCTGAAGATATCAACTGCGGAATGTCGTGCAGAGAGACAATCCTGGAGGTATCTAGCTCTGCAACTGAGCTGCTGTGATAGATTCTTTGATAGGAAGAAAATGAGCCACTTTAGTGAGCTTGTCGATGACAACGAAGATAGCATCATTGCCACGCTTGGACTTGGGAAATCCAGTCACGAAGTCCATCTCAATATGGTCAAACTTCCATTCTGGAATGGCAAGAGGTTGGAGGAGACCAGCTGGTCGTTGGTGTTCTGCTTTCACTCTTCTGCATACATCACATTCATTCACGAACTGAGCAATCTCGCGCTTCATTCGAGTCCACCAATACGACTGCTTGATGTCATGGTACATCTTTGTACTTCCAGGATGTATAGATAGGAGTCAATTGTGAGCCTCGTTCATAATGACTTTACGAAGGTCACCCTTAGGAACAACAATGTGATCCTCGAAGAATAGAGTATCTTTGTCATCAAGGCGATAGCACTTGTACTTGGGTTGGCTCTTGGCAATCCCAATCTTTACCTTCTTCACTATGGCATCAAGAAGGTGAGCCTCACGAATCTGATCTTCCAAAGTAGGAGAGACTTGGAGGTTGGCAAGGAATCCTTGAGGAACAACTTGGAGATTAAGTTTGCAGAAAGCTTCACAAAGATCCGGTTGGAAGGGCTTGAGAATCAAACTATTGCAGTAAGCCTTCCTGCTCAAAGCGTCAGCAATGACATTGGCCTCGCCTGGAGTATATTCAATACTCGGATTATACTCTTGAATCATTTCGACCCAACGAGTCTGCCTGAGGTTGAGGTTGGGCTGAGTGAAGATGTACTTGAGACTCTTATGATCAGTGAAGATGTCCACTTTCCTTCCCAACAAGAGATCTCTCCATGTTAAAATAGCATGGAAAATTGCCGCTGAGGGAGTCCTGGATTAGGGGGTGTTCAGGTAGCCGGACTATACCTTCCGCCGGACTCCTGGACTATGAAGATACAAGATTGAAGACTTCGTCCCGTGTCCGGATGGGACTTTCCTTGGCGTGGAACGCAAGCTTGGCGATGCGGATATTTAAGATCTCCTACCATTGTAACCAACTCTATGTAACCCTAACCCTATCCGGTGTCTATATAAACCGGAGGGTTGTAGTCCGTAGGCAATCAACTCCATTTACAACAATCATACCGTAGGCTAGCTTCTAGGGTTTAGCCTCCTTGATCTTGTGGTAGGTCTACTCTTGTACTACCCATATCATCAATATTAATCAAGCAGGAGTAGGGTATTACCTCCATCGAGAGGGCCCGAACCTGGGTAAAAAACACCGTGTCCCTTGTCTCCTATTACCATCCGGCCTAGACGCACAGTTCGGGACCCCCTACCCGAGATCCGCCGGTTTTGACACCGACATTGGTGCTTTCATTGAGAGTTCCTCTGTGCCGTCACAATCAGGAAGGATGCCTCCTCCCGTCTTTAAAGATGGCGCCGTTGCTAAGGGAGCCTTGGCTGTCGGCCAAACCCTCCGGCTAGGTGGTTTCCTCATGACCGCCTGTTCGGCTGTTGCGCCGATGGTGACCTCTCGGGTCATCAAAAGCAACCTACACGTCAGCTCGGAGCTCGTCGAGAAGCTAGATCCAATGGAGCTCTCTTCCATAAACGAGCTCTTGGATCGCATCGCCGCCCTAGGGGTCGCTACGGATTACGACCAGGTTGGGCTTAAACCTGATCTAAGAGAAATTAACTCTCCCCAAGTCACCCACCACGTTGCCGTGGTAGAGACGCTATGCGGTGACCCTTCATCTATTTTAAGGACTAGCTATGTCCGAATTCCCGACCCCTCCAAGCCGGATACCCGCGGAGGGGGAGATATAACTCAAGACCTGAGCTTAGGATCAGGCAACGGGCCAGATTCACTAGACAACATCCAAGAATCGGAACTTCAGAGTTCGGAAACTCTTCGGCCTCCGAATCTTGGATTGGGTGAGGTTTCAAATTCAACGACACCCGCCCACCCAATCATAAGTGATCTCTCCCAAATCAGGCAGAGGCCCGAGGAAACAGTACATCATTACTGGGCCAGATTCCTCCTGGTTATGAACAGGATAAAGGATTGCCGCGAGGAAGACGCAATCTCAATTTTTTGCGGTAATTGCACGGACAAGGGAATCCTTAACGCCGTAAGTCGTCGTGATATCACACGCTTCGCTGACTTGGCGTCCATAGTACAAAAATACTGTGCGATGGAAAGCGCCTGGAAAACCGAAATAAATTTTTGGGATAATCCAGCCTTGAATAGTAATCCCGTCCGAACTAAGAGGGTGCATCATCACAGGACACCCGGGATAAACACCAAAAAGCCAAAACCCTCTACAGGGCATGGAACCATACTGGAAAGATGGCTTGATGGACCCTGTAGAATTCACAGTACAGAGGACGCCACACCAACTCACAGCCTTAGAGCATGTTGGATACTCCGGCGGGTGGCCAAAATCGGCGAGGACCTCTTAATTCCGGAGGCCGCAGAAAGCCAGCCCAAGGACACCAGTACCGTTCTCACAGTCTTAGAGACTTTCGCTTCAAACAATGTGCGAAAAAGAACACTCCGCAGCCTCGCCGAAGTCTATCAAGTTGCAACAATAAATCCATGAAGCGACACTGCCATTACCTTCAACGCAAGTGATGAACCTAGATTCCGAACAGCCCGAGCACCAGCCGCATTGGTCCTCAGTCTCATAGTGGACGGCTTTCGCCTCACCAAGGTGCTCATGGATGGAGGCAGTGGACTGAACCTCATTTATGAGGAAACCCTTCAAAAATGGAAATAAACGGGAACCGCGTCGAGCGAAGCAGCACAACCTTTAGAGGAATAATCCCCAGTCGGGAGGAAAAATCACACTAGATGTGGTGTTCGGAACGCAGGATAATTACAGGTCCGAAGAAGTCACGTTTCAGGTGGCCCCGTTTAAGAGCGGATATCACGCTTTACTAGGGCGGGAAGCATTCACAATCTTCCAAGCAATACCCCATTACGGGTACATGAAGCTTAAGATGCCCGGGCCAAATGGAATTATCACTCTAGCTAGTGATCCGGACATAGCACTCCGCGCCGAAACAAGACGGCCGCATTAGCCCTTGAGGCACTATCCGAAGCCTTAGCGGCCGAGGAACTGACTGCGCTGCGCTCCACGGTTAGCAGGGATGATGTGATACTCGACAAGAGATCCAAATCCACATCCTTCAAGCCAGCTGACGAAATAGTCAAATTCCAGGTCCATCCAACGGACCCCAATAAAACAGCTTCCATCGGGGCACGACTGAACCCTGATGAAGACGCCGCACTGCGAGTGTTCCTACGAGAGAACTGGGACATTTTCACCTGGCACCCTTCAGACATGCCAGGGATCCCACGTAGGCTGGCCGAACACAGCTTAAATATCCTAAAAGGATTCAAACCTGTCAAACAAGCCCTTCGGCGTTTTTCCGAACCCAAGAGACAGGCTATGGGAGAGGAGCTAGCCAAGCTATTGGAGGCCGGATTCATTAGAGACATAAAACATCCGTACTGGCTAGCAAACCTGGTGATGGTACCAAAGAAGGACAAATCCTGGCGCCTGTGTGTCGATTTTAAAGACCTTAACAAGGCTTGCCCAAAGGATCCCTCCCCCTCCCCCGTATCGATCAAATTATCGATGCCACCGCAGGACATGATTCGTTGTGTTTCCTCAACGCATACTCCGGTTACCATCAAACCAAGATGGCAGAATCAGACCAAGCCGCAACAACATTCATCACACCATAGGCCCATTCTGCTTCAACACAATGCCCTTCGGGCTGAAAAACACCGGCGCAACATATCAGCGCATGGTCCAGACATGTTTGGCAAACCAGATCGGCAAAACAGTGGAGGCGTATGTGGATGATGTGGTCGTCAAATCAAGACATGTCGAATCTCTAGTAGACGACTTGAGGCGTACATTCGATAACCTCCGACAATATGAAATCAAGCTCAACCCAGAAAAATGCGTCTTCGGCGTTCCAGCCGGAAAGCTCTTGGGCTACATTGTATCCGGTAGAGGAATTGAAGCAAACCCAGCCAAGATCCGAGCTTTGTCACAATTGGATGTCCGAAAGGACCTTAAACAAATAAAAAAATTAACCGGGTGTGTGGCGGCTTTAAGCCGCTTCATCGCCCGCTTGGGAGAAAAGGCACTACCCCTTTATCGCCTCCTTTGGCGCACCGAACACTTCGAGTGGACGGATGCCACCACGGCCGGACTTGATGAAATAAAAGCCACATTGGCAACAAACCCAGTCCTGGCCGCGCCAATCACCGGCGAACCAATGTTATTGTACATTGCAGCAACACACCAAGTTGTCAGCGCAGTGCTCATTGTCGAGCGGGAAACGGACGGACACAAATTCCCCCTTCAAAGGCCGGTCTACTACGTGTCCACTGTCCTCACTCCATGCAAATCACGGTACCCGCATTATCAAAAGATTGCATATGCGGTATTCATGGCATCCCGGAAGCCACGACACTACTTTCAAGAGTGTTCCATAACAGTAGCCTCGGAAGTGCCACTAAACGATAGTATCAACAACCGCGATGCAACAGGAAGGATTGCAAAATGGGCCATCGAGCTTCTCCCATTCGATATAACCTATAAGCCACGGCGAGCTATTAAATCGCAAGATTTGGCCGACTTCGTCGCAGAACGGACGGAGGCCGAGCTCCCTAAAGAGTACGGCACATATTCAAATTGGATTATGCATTTTGACGGCTCCAAAATGTTGGCCGGACTGGGGGCCGGCGTCGTCCTGACGTCCCCCACAGGAGACATAGTCCAATATGTGCTCCAAATCATGTACACGGATTCCAACAATGCAGCCGAATATGAGGCCCTCCTACATGGTCTCCGGATAGCAGTATCCATGGGTATCCGACGCCTAGAGGTACACGGGGATTCAAACCTCGCGATATCCCAAATAAATGGAGACTTCAACGCCAAGGACCCCAAAATGGCAGCTTACCGCAACACTGTCCTAAAAATGTCAGCTCGGTTCGAAGGGCTGGAGTTTCACCATATAGCCCGAGAAAACAATCAGCAGCGGACGTCCTGGCACGCATCGGAGCAAAATGCGATGTAGTTCCCCCCAACATCTTTTTGGAAAGATTGTTCAAGCCATCCGTAGCATGGGAGGGGGAACCCGCAAATAACAGCCAGGACCCAGCCGCACCACTCGACGCCGAACAATCTGACACAATTGGAGGCTCTGCCAATGAAATTGCACCTTCAGCCCACGTAATAATGGCGGTCATCGCCCCGTGGACAGAACCATTCCTAGCCTACCTTACTAGGCAGGAACTCCCGGAGGACCAAAACGAGGCCCGCTGCATAGTGCGGCGATCTAAAGCCTATAGAGTCCATGAGGGAGAGCTTTATAAGAAAAGCACTACCGGAGTCCTTCAAAGGTGCATCTCCGAAGAGGAAGGGCAGAACTTTCTGGCTGAAATTCATGCCGGACTCGGTGGTCACCACGCCGCTGCTCGGTCCCTTGTTAGCAAGGCTTTCCGTACAGGCTTTTATTGGCCGACGGCCCGGGCAGACGCTCAGGACCTAGTCCAACGATGCGCTGGTTGCCAACTTTTTGCCAATCAAAGCCATATGCCACCCACCGCACTCTAAACTATACCCATCACCTGGCCTTTTGCGGTCTGGGGGCTTGACATGGTCGGACCCCTTAAAGGTGGGACCGATAGAAAAAAATACTTACTGGTCATGGTGGATAAATTTACCAAATGGATAGAAGCCAAGCCTGTTAAAACGGCCGAATCCGGACCTGTGATAGACTTCATATCCGGGGTTGTACACCGTAATGGCGTCCCCCACAGCATCATAACCGATAACGGTACAAACTTTCCCGCCGACGAGGTAAAACTCTGGTGCAAAAACATGGGCATCAAGCTCGATTATGCTTCCGTCTATAACCCACAAACCAACGGCCAGGTCGAACATGCAAATGGTCTTATCATGAGCGGCATTAAACCCAGACTGGTGCGGTCCCCCAAGGAATCTAACACGCACTGGGTAGAGGAGCTCGACTCCGTGCTATGGGGACTGCGGACCACGCCAAATCGCACCACCGGATACACACCATTTTTTATGGTGTACGGCGCAGAGGCAGTTCTGCCCTGCGACATAATTCATGACTCACCTAGAGTGTGCATATACAAAGAAAGAGAAGCCGAGCTCGATCGGCAGGACAACTTGGATGCCCTGGAGGAGGAGCGTGACGTGGCAAAAGCCTGTTCTGCATATAATCAATAGCAGGCCCGAAGATATCAAAGCAGAGAAGTACGGGCCAAAAATTACAATGTTGGCGAACTAGTTCTACGCCTGCCAGATAAGAAAAAGGACAAACTCAAGCCCAAGTGGGAAGGTCCATTCATAATCGACCAAGTCCTGACTGGCGGGGCGTACCGCCTGCGAGATGCGTCGGATAACCGACTCGAGCCGAACCCGTGGAACACCACCCGTCTCCGAAGATTCTATGCCTAGCGCCGGACTCTGTGTTCGTCTCCTTCCTCTGTCCATTTTTTGCATTTTTCTGTCTTACATTTCTCTCCTTCCCCTCTTTTCTTTTATAGCCCTTAAAGGCTCATCTAGTGACGCGCCACTCGCGCTCATTAAACCTAGGGGCTTCTTTAACAGAAGCTTATTTATACGGGCTTCACGCCCAACACATGCGTCAAACTTCCGCATGTAACTTTTTCTTCACCATTATATGCATCGATATGACTTAAGTTTTGGACAAGCTGGGTTGCCTGGCTCCTGTGCTTACCCCTACATTCCCGATTGTTCGGCTAGGCGGTAAAGGGAGCACCTCTGCGATTGTTACTGCCGGGTCAGCCGAATGTGTACCTCAGACTGGGTGAAGCCGAAAGCTAGCGTTCTTAAGGGAATATTCGGTCGGTGAGATAAAAGATGATCTTTTTACTCATTTTATGCGCCCCCAGATGCTTTTTTCTGCGTCTTTTTACGCAGTCCGGACATGCACTTTAGGGCATGCCTCCCAGCGAAAGGAACCCCTAACGGAACTATTCTCTCTGGAAGATGTTTCTTACTAACCATGTAATATAACATAACTAGTTGGGCACTTGTCTGATAAAGCACTAATGACCCCTACGCCTGGTCTCCACGCATACCACGGTTCTTATATAACCGCTATGGTATTCGGACACACTCCGGACCGTCAGGTCCCGAGGTTGAAGCGAAAAGGTCGGCAACGACAAACGATCTACAATCCGACTAGAAGGCATTACACATGTCAATTCAAAATTACATAGTCATTCTGACTGATTGTATTCCTCTTCTATACCATCTAACAGGCTGTCTAATTTACAGTCCTGCTGGGAATACTTCGCGGCCAACTCTACTTGGCCGTATACTAAGCTCACAGGGATTTCCTTCCCGTCAGGCCCCACTGGTCCGACCTCGGCCATGTGGTTTGGGTCAGACTTCGTAAAACGTGTCTTCACCATGGCCCGGGCTTCCCTAGCGCCTTGTCGGCAGGCCGATATCTTCCACAACCGGAAGCGCCGCCGAGCTCCCTTCAGCTTCTCCGCAAGCTCTCCAAGGCCCTCGGGCATGGAGTGGGCAGGCCATAAGGCTTGGGCAACACCTCGCATCGCCTGCCGAATTCGCTCATGCAGTTGCATGAGCTCGGGAAGAAGGTCACCCGTAGAACCGGGCATCTCCTCTGCAGGACGACCTGTGAGCATACCTACAAACATTACTCTGTTAGTCGAATTCCTCGCCGAACTCTTTTTTCAAAGTTCGCTCAAGCACTTACTAAATATGCCACGTCGAAGCCGCTGATTCTCCTTCATGGAGTCCGACAGCTGGCCACGAACATCTTTAAGTTCGACGTCCAGCCTAGTGTTGGCATCCTGAAGATCATTCTTCTCTCGCCTCACCTTTGTCAACGTACTCTCACCGGCCTTTAGCCGGCGTAAGAGTTGTTGCTTTTCCGGATCGAGTCCGGCGCCATCTGCAACATGATTTGTCAGATTTGCACCTACACCGCACAATACTAATCTTTCGAAGTGTATCTTACCTGAGGGGGTCTCTTTGGGCTCCCCTGCTGCGGCTAGTGCGGCCTCTAGTTGGGCCTCGCACTTTTCCAGCTCCTGGGACAGTACAGTATTCTTCTCTGTAAGAACCTGCATATTAAATGATCCTTAAATCAGTTGCTCTAACTGTTTCAAGTCTCGGGGGCTACTGGTATATATATATTTGACCAAAATTTTCTTACCCGTATGTCTTTTACATACTGCTCCGTGGCTCTGGCTAAACCATTTTGAGCGGCATGGAGGTACGCATCTCCCGAATTAAAGGCATCTAAAGCCTCTTGGGAGAAACAAGCGTCACGTAGAACTGTCCGGCGACGCCTGTGGTTCATGGCACTCTCCACTTCAGAATTTGTGGCAGACAGCCTGTCCGCATCCTCTGTCGGAGGAGCGTCCGGTGCGCGCCTTGTGCTCGCTTCCGCTTCCTGGCCAGACGTTGGAGCCTGGCTGGTGGAGGCGCGATTGGCAACCTCTCCGGATGTAGTTCGGCGAGGTCTCTTCGTTCTGAAGATAGCACGAACGTTAATATGCCCTGACAGAATAACACCAGGGAAACAGAGGGTGCGCTATACCTTTGCGCCGGCATCTCAGTCCGGACTACATTCCTTTTTGCCCCACGGGGCCCTGCGGCCCCTCGTTGGCTAGCCGCCGCAGGTTCGGCCTCCTGCCTTGGAAATCTCCCCTGCAAAACACGATTGTCGTCAGAAACACCGGAATACGTGAGAGTGGAGTCTCTCTCAAGGGAATGAGACTCCGGTTTCTGTCACCTGGGAGGCCGGGATTAACCGTGGGTAATCAGCCGTGATGGTTATCAAGGTATTGTCCTTGCTTAGCTGATGGAACACCCCGTCGATAAGCTCCACCGATATGTCCGGATCCTCTTCGGAGTCCGGATCGAGGGACCGTTCTGGGTCCTCGGGCTGTGGAGGGCGGCTGTTTATATCCTTTACCACCTATCGCAGTTCCTGCATTGAAGTCGTTAGACTACATATCTAACCTTGGGAGTATAAAACAAACGGGCAAGCGCAGTTGTTCACTTACCCAACTTGGAGGATCGTACATAGTAAATCCGGCCTGCGGGTTGACGCGGAGGAATTCCTCCTTTTCTCCCTTGTACAAAGAGGATAAGATCTTTACTAGAGCGGCAGCTGAGGCCGGCCCCTTACGACCGTAACGGGTGGCGTCATCCTCCCCGTTGAAATCCCACATGGGGTGGCCTCTATATTGAAGTGGCTGCACCCCCCGCATAATGCATGCGGCCATGACTCCAATCATGGTTAGTCCGGAATGAGCCAACAGTCTTATCCGGCCCATCAGGTAAAGGACGTCTCTGTCGCTTTCTCTCCGAGAGCTCCGCGGACGCCAGCTCAAGCGTTTCTTCAATGGAGCACTGTTGAACTCAGGGAGACCGACCCGAATAGGGTCCGGTAGCGGGACGTCATCTATGTAAAACCATTCCGAAGGCCAGTCCTCGGACGCCTTCTTTGGGGTTCCGGATAGGTATCCGGTCCCGACGATGCGCCATACTTCGGCTCCTCCCACTTGGTATATAGACCCCTCTTTAGAACGGGGCACCAGGCAGAATAACCTCTTCCACAGCGCAAAATGAGCCTCAACACCTAAAAATAGCTCGCAAAGGGCGACGAAACCCGCAATATGCAATACGGAGGTGGGCGTGAGATTGTGCAGCTGGAGGCCGTAGAACTCCAGAAGCCCGCGGAGAAATGGGTGAATTGGAAATCCCAGTCCCCTTATTAGATAGGGAACGAGGCACACCCGCTCTCCTTTAGAAGGATTGGGGGTGCTCTCCGCTTGTTTTCCGCCATTGTAGGTGGCGAGACCGGCTCGGACCGGGACCATGTATGCCTGAGGGAGAAATCCCTTGGCCTGAAGCAACGCTAACTCGCTATGCGGGATGGTGCAACTCTCCCAGTCCTCGGGTTTGGGACCGGAGGGGCGAGGGGAGGAGCTGCGACGGCTGGTCATGTTGGAATGGACCTTTGCTGGAAGCGCTCTGATGATAACTCGCGGAAAGGAGAAGATGTGGTTCGGACCTAAATCCCCATCCCGTTAAATAGGCGGCTCATTTATATGGCTAGGGTTGTGGATGAAAAAACACCCCGGCTTTTCGCATTCATTTGACACGTGGAAGACGACCATTGTTGGGCGTGGAAGCCGAGGAGCACTACATTACAAAAATCGGACATTATTCCTACAAGTACACAAGATTTGGAGAAGAACCCGCCTTGCAATGCCGAACAATCGACGCGCCGGACTCATCGTCATTGAAGCCTGGTTCGGGGGCTACTGAGGGAGTCCTGGATTAGGGGGTGTTCAGGTAGCCGGATTATACATTCCGCCGGACTCCTGGACTATGAAGATACAAGATTGAAGACTTCGTCCCATGTCCGGATGGGACTTTCCTTGGCGTGTAAGGCAAGCTTGGCGATGCGGGTATTCAAGATCTCCTACCATTGTAACCGACTCTATGTAACCCTAACCCTATCCGGTGTCTATATAAACCGGAGGGTTGTAGTCCGTAGGCAATCAACTCCATATACAACAATCATACCGTAGGCTAGCTTCTAGGGTTTAGCCTCCTTGATCTCGTGGTAGATCTACTCTTGTACTACCCATATCATCAATATTAATCAAGAAGGAGTAGGGTATTACCTCCATCGAGAGGGCCCGAACCTGGGTAAAAAACACCATGTCCCTTGTCTCCTGTTACCATCCGGCCTAGATGCTCAGTTTGGGATCCCCTACCCGAGATCCGCCGGTTTTGACACCGACAGCCGCCAACTCAAGGTCATGAGTGGGGTAGTTCTTTTCGTTGGGCTTCAAATGGCGAGAGGTATAGGCCACAACTTTCTTCTCTTGCATTAACACAACACCGAGACCTTTAAGGGAAGCATCACAGAAAACCTCGAATGGTTTGGATTCATCGGGAGGAGTCAGAACTGGAGCTGTGACTAACTTCTCTTTGAGGGTGTTGAAAGCGATGTCACATTCAGGCGTCCAGACATACTTCACATGCTTCTGGAGGAGGTTGGAAAGAGGCTTTGTGATCTTAGAGAAATTCTCAACGAATCTTCGACAATAGCTTGCGAGCCAAAGGAAGCTGCGGAGCTGCTTCACATTCTGAGGTGGTTCCCAATTCACAATTTCAGACACCTTCTCAAGATTAACAGCTATGCCCTTGGCGGAGATGATATGCCCAAGGTAGAGAACCTCATCGAGCCAAAACTCGCACTTTGAAAACTTCGCGTAGAACTGATGTTCTCTAAGTTTGTCCAGCACCAATCTCAAGTGCTTGGCATGATCCTCCTTGTTCTTGGAAAAGACCAAAATGTCATTGAGATAGACCAAGACAAAGTCATTTGTGTATGGGTTGAAGATGAAGTTCATCATGCGAGAGAATGTTGGCGGAGCATTGACAAGGCCGAAAGACATGACAGTGTATTCATAGGAACCATAGCTTGTTCTGAATGCTGTCTTGGGGATGTCTTGTTCATGAATGTGAATCTGATGATAGCCCATACGGAGGTCAAGCTTGGAGAAAACTTGAGCACCCTTGAGTTGTTCGAAAAGCTCATTGATGTTGGGAAGTGGGTACTTGTTCTTTATGGTCTTCTTGTTCAATGGATGGTAGTCGACACAAAGTCGGTCTGTGCCATCCTTCTTCTTGACAAAAACAACACCACAACCCCAAGGAGAAGAACTTGGTCGGATGAGACCCATACGCTCTTGTTCATAGAGTTTTTTCTACAGCTCCTTCAACTCTTTCGGTCCAAGCTTGTAAGGATGTTTACAAACAGGTTACGTGCCAGGCTTAAGATCGATGACGAATTCAACTGGCCGGTGAGGAGGCATTCCTGGAAGCTCTTCTGGAAAGACGTCTTGATATTCACAAACAACTGGAATCTGAGAGATGGCATCCAACTCGCCCTTCTCATTGAGAGAAAACAGTCGAATGGTATCTTCACGAGCTGCATAGATGATCACATCTTCAGACGAGTGTGCCAATTGAATCTGCCTGGCAGCACAATCAAGTTGAGCCTTGTGCTTAGAAAGCCAGTCCATGCCGAGAATTAGACCAATATCCAAGTTACCAAGGACCATTGAAGAGGACAGAAATTTATAATCTCCCATCTTGATAGAAACATCCGGAGCCATCATTTTGGTGTTCATGAACAAACCCGGAGAGGAAACCGCTATTGGCTTAGGCAAATCAACAGTATGCAAATAATGCATGGATGCAAAAGGCTTCGATATGAAAGACAAAGATGCACCATTATCAAAAAGAACTCTTGCAGGAATATCATTAACAGGAAGGTTACCCATGATCACTTCTGAAGAGTCCTCTGCCTGAGCTGCGTTTATCATGTTGACCTTTGCAGACTGGGGATTATGCTTGACCACTGCATTGCTGGTAGATCTCACAGGAGGAGGAGGCGGAAGACGCCTCTGGTTGAAGCATTTGTTTGCATAGTGACCCTTCTGCTGACACTTGTTGCATGTAACCTCTGAGAGTGGCCGGTGATACGGAGCACTTGACCTTGGAGCATGAGATGAAGCTTTGTTCTGAAAGCCTGGGTTGGGTGGGTGGGAAGATTCATTGCCACCTTTGCTCTTCTGTTGATAAGGCTGACGGAACGGAGGAGGAGGAGGCAACCAGTACTTTTGCTGCTTAGCTGCCACTTGAGTTGAAGAAGGAGTTGCATCCCTGACTCTCTTCTTGGAAGCATCACACTTGAGCTGAGCAGCCTCTTGCTTTAATGCCATGTTGTATAACTCATCATACTTTTTCGGCTCAAAAAGCACGAGGGCTAGTTGCAGATCTTCTCTGAGGCCACCTCTGAACTGATAAATCATGCTCTTCTCGTCAGGGACGTCTTGCTTGGCGAAGCGAGCGAGCTTCTGGAACATGATGTTGTATTGGTAAACAGACAAGCTGCCTTGCTTCAGATTGCGGAACTCCTCACGCTTACTCTCAACAACACTCTGAGGAATGTGGTGAGCTTTGAAGTCTTGGTAGAAATCATCCCAGGTAATCACACGACCTCCTCTCGAATCTTTGTATTGTTGATACCACTCAGCAGCTTGGTCTTTGAGTTGGAACAAAGCAAACTTGACAAAGTCCTCAGGCCTGACGTTGCTACACTCAAAATGTTTGCAGATATCCACGAGCCAATCATCAGCGTCTGTGGCCTCGACACAGTTACTGAAAGACTTCGGCTGGTTTGCGAGGAACTGGTTGAGGGTAGCAAACTGAGTTTGATTGTTGCCATTGCCTTGATTTCCTTGGTTGCGCTCTTGCAAGAGTTGCATAATCAACTGCGTGTTGGCGTTGGTAGCGACCATCACAACTTGACATGCCTCCGGAGGTGGAGGTGGTGGTGGAGGTTTCGGATTCTAACGCGTTGGAGGAGCCATCCTGAAGAGGGTGACATCCGTTAGCATCTTGGAAGACATATATTCAAGTTGAATCAAATGGATCGAAATTGCAACATCTAGCCTTAACATTCGAACAAGAATGAACGAATGAATTCCAAAGTAAATGATCGCACTTCCATAAATTGACAAGCCACTTAGATAGAGGTAGATGAATAAAACAACAAGGTACAGACATGAACAAATACTTGGTAAGGATTACCCAATAACAAACCAAATATCTGCGGAAGAAATACTAGAGCTACATGAATTCCCACCTATGAAACTCCCAAAATTTTCCGGTCATGCAATCAGGTGTTGGGGATACAGGGGAAGCATAATATCTCACCCAAAACTAGCAAATCCTACATCCAGCTGCATCCATCCTTCAACACATAACCAAGAAACCTTCGGAAATCATTTACCTCAACCTTCAAAAAGCATCCGTTATACGAGTTATGGCAATACTCCCGAACTCCCGCCCCAGTACTGGGTGGCGTCGAGGTTATCTCACCAACAACTGCATAAAAGAGATTTTCGATGTCGGCGAAACTCAGGTATTCCAGAATTGCAACGATAAAATTGTGACGACAACACCTCGGAGCTCAACTCCCCGGGACACTGCCACAAACCCTAAATGTCAGGAGGCACCAAGAACAATGTTCTCGTCACAAAACCATCGGAACGATTCCAAGATACCCGCGTGATCCTAAATTTTTTTTAGTGAAATTTGAGAAGAGAAGAGTCAAAACTCTACGCCAGGATGCCTCACCAGAGCGATGAAGGGACTGAGGAGTAAAAAGAATCCTACTCTCCGATATATATAATCCTATAAGACTCAAAACATTTTTCTAGACTCAACAACGCCAGCGATTCGATCAAGCAGGGGGCTCCTAAGTCGGGGAAGGCTCTGATTACCAACTTATAACACCCACGATGCGGCTATATCTCCCACGTGTCAGAGCACGACTTAGAGGTATAACCGCATTGTAGGCATGTCGCACGAGGGGTAATCTTTACACATCCCATGTACTGAATAAGAAAGAGGTACAAAGTTGGCTTACAATCGCCACTTCACACAATACATAAATATCGCATTACATCATCCAGATACAATCAAGGTCCGGCTACGGAACCAAAATAAAGACAACCCCAAATGCATAAGATCCCCGATCGCCCCAACTGGGCTCCACTAGTGATCGTCTGAACAAGAAACATAGTAACGTCCTGAGTCCTCATCGAACTCCCACTTGATTTCAGTCGCATCCCCTGGAATGGAATCATCGGCACCTGCATCTAGTTTTGGAAGTAATCTGTGAGTCACGGGGACTCAGCAATCTCACACCCTCGCGATCAAGACTATTTAAGCTGCAGCAAGCACTAGCATATATGGTGGCTAACATACGCAAATGAGAGCGAGAAGAGAAGGCCAAAGCACGATCGAGAATCTATGATCAAGAAGTGATCCTAGAACTACTTACGTTCAAGCATAACATGAGACCGTGTTCTCTTCCCGGACTTCGCCGAAAAGAGGCCATCACGGCTACACACGCTGTTGATACATTTTAATTAAGTTAAGTGTCATGTTTTCTACAACCGGATATTAACAAATTCCCATATTCCCATAACCGCGGGCACGGCTTTTGAAAGTTCAAATCCCTGCAGGGGTGTCCCAACTTAGCCCATCACAAGCTCTCACGGTCAACGAAGGATATTCCTTCTCCCAGGACGGCCCGATCAGACTCGGAATCCCGGTTACAAGACATTTCGACAATTGTAAAACAAGACCAGCAAAGCCACCCGAATGTGCCGACAAATCCCGGTAGGAGCTGCACATATCTCGTTCTCAGGGCACACCGGATGGGCAAGACGTCGGGTTGGCATAGACCCTGGTTGCCCGGGGGCACCGGACATCGCCCAGTTTGGACCGACACTTAGAGAAGCACTGGCCCGGGGGGGTTAAAATAAAGATGACCCTTGAGTCCGTGAAACCCAAGGGAAAAAGGCTAGGTGGCAAATGGTAAAACCAATGTTGGGCCTTGCTAGAGGAGTTTTATTCAAGGCGAACTGTCAAGGGGTTCCCATTATAACCCAACCGCGTAAGGAACGCAAAATCAAGGAACATAACACCGGTATGACAGAAACTAGGGCAGCAAGAGTGGAACAAAACACCAGGCATAAGGCTGAGCCTTCCACCCTTTAACAAGTATACATGCACATTAAAGTAAACAAGATATAATAATGATATCCCAACAATAATCATGTTCCAACAAGGAACAAACTCCATCTTCACCTGCAACTAGCAACGCTATAAGAGGGGCTGAGCAAAGCGGTAACATAGCCAAACAACGGTTTGCTCGGACAAGGTGGGTTAGAGGTTTGACATGGCAATATGGGAGGCATGATATAGCGAGTGGTAGGTATCACGGCATAGGCATAGCAATAGAGCGAGCAACTAGGAAGCAAAGATAGAAGTGATTTCGAGGGTATGGTCATCTTGCCTGCAAAGTTCTCCGAGTTGACGTAAGCTTGATCCTTGTAAGCGTACTCAACGGGTTCCTCGATCACGTACTCGTCTCCCGGCTCTACCCAAGGCAAGAACACAAGCAAAAGCAAACACAATCAACCACGGTGCAATGCGCAAGCAACATGATGCAAAACATGGCATGATATGCGGGATGTAATATGCAATGCATATGCGTGCTCCGGAAGGAAAAGATTGAACCAGGAATCAACTTGGCAAACCAAGAGCGCCGCTGGAAAGATGAGTTGATTTCGGTCGAAATCGATATAAAGATCACCGGAATCGGATGCACGGTTTGCAAATGGCAAGCAAACAATAATGGCACTAATCTGCGCTTAACAACACGATGCCATCTAGAATGCAACAAGAAAATAAGCTACTGCACTCTAACATAGCAACAAAGCACATGGCAGTGATCCACTCAAGATGCTTGACAAAAGATGAACACTGAGCTACGGCTAATTCACAAAATAGCAGGTTCAAACAAGCATGGCAAAAGTGCAAAAGATATCAAGTTCACAGACTTAGTGAAAATAACATGTCAGGAATTAACATCAGGAAGCAATGTTTCGAGCAAGATAACAACATGCTATAGATACATATCATGGCAAAAGGCATGGCATGAAACTACTCAAAGCATATAACAAAAGTCCCTTACTGACCATAAGCCAAAAAGGATCAGAAGATATGATGGCACCCATGTAAACATAGCAAGTTTTGTTAACAGATTCAGACTTAGCAGAAAACTCGACATGGCAAAAACAGAGTTACGTAGGCATGTTTGCGAGCTCGATGCACTCACCACAAGGCATTGCATGACAAACTAAGCATACACCCAGCAAGAATACATGCTCAAGAAGCTAACCAAAGCAAGACCAAGTTCATAGCATGCATGGATCAACTACAACAACCTTGGCAAAAATTGATTAACACATAAAGAATCTGCCAGGAACATTTTATAGCAAAAGTAGAGCAATATTGAGTCATGCTAGGGTACTCCATAATTGCAAACAAAGACATGGATGGATAGAACATAACAATATCTCAAAATCATCCTTACTGAACATTCTCAAAAGAGGCATGGATCACTCTGTAGCAACATGAATACATGGCATAAAAATAACATTAGGGAAATGACTTGGAAGAATTCCTAAGTCCCTGAAATCAGCAACATCACGAGAGCTACTTTGCATGCTTGTGCTAGTCACCACATTGATCACAAAAATACATGGCATACCCCCCTGTAAAGATGGCATGGCATAGCCTAAAACACATGTAGGGCTCAAGTTCATAGGAGGCACACATTAAACATGGCAAAATTAACAAATGCTCATAATCTGTTAAGAAACAGAAACTAACATTTTATAACACTCTTGAAATAATATTTCAGGCATCAAGATGGACTCAAACAAGCATGGTGCAATGGAATGAAAAGAAGAGCATAACCAGATGAACAATTTGATATGCCGCACGCACGAAACGGAGCTACGGATGATGAGATATGGCCTGATGAACATAGCAAAAAAATGCAGAAAAAGGACTTAGGCAAAATCGACCTAGGGTTTACTGTAGCCAGATCTGGATGCACGCGAACCGAGATTGGTCGGGAAGTTCGCCGGAGTGGAAGGACGTGGCGGTCGGAGTTGCTGCCCTCGCCGGAGTAGGGGAGCTCGCCGGATCCCGGAGCTCGGCGCGGTAAGGGGCGACGAGAAGAGGGTCGGGTGGCAGCAGAGAAGGAGGCCGGCGGTTGGCGGCGAGCGGCGCGGCGACCGGCAAGGTGGCGGCGCACGGTGGCGGTGGGGTCCCGGCGACGAGGCGGAGGCGGCGCAGCGCAGGCGGCGCTCGGGCGGCGGGTAGGCGGGCGAAGCGGCGCGGGGACTCGGGCCGGGAGGGCCGCGGTCAGGCCCCACGGGCCGGCGTGGTGGGAGGCAGCGGCGCGCCACGTGGCGAGCCCCTATTGGGCGCGGGCGGCGGCGGGATTTGTCCGGCGGCGCCCGGACACTTCCGGCGGCACGGAGGGGTGAGGGAGCTAGGGTTTGGACCCGAATTTTCGGAGGAGTGCACATATTTATAGGTAGAGGGAGCTAGGAGAGTCCAAATGAGGTGCGATTTTCGGCCACGCAATCGTGATCGAACGACCGAGAGGATGGAGGGGGTTTGGATGGGTTTTGGGCCACTTTGGAAGGGTGTTGGGCTGCAACAAACACGAGGCCTTTACGGTTGCTCGGTTAACCGTTGGAGTATCAAACGAAGTCCAAATGGCACGAAACTTGACAGGCGGTCTACCAGTGGTATACCAAGGCCGATTGGCAAGTCTCGGTCCAATCCGAGAATGTTTAACACTCGCACACGAAAAGAGGCAAAAGGGGACGCAGGAGGACACAGGAGTGCCGGAATGCAAAACGGAGAACGGGGAAAATGCTCGGATGCCTGAGACAAACACGTATGCAAATGTGATGCACATGATGACATGATATGAGATGCATGACATGGACAAAATGCAAAACAGAGAAAAAAACCCAACCACGAGGGAATATGATAACTTAGTGCCGAAAATGGCAAGAGTTGGAATACAAATATGGCAAGGTACATACGGGGTGTTACACCTGGTCATGATATAGTAGGTCGCTTCAGCCTGGATGATTAGTCCTGTGTTGGTCTCGAGATTGACAGTAACTGGCCATTCCCAGAGAATCACTTGTGGTTCAAAGCAAGCATTTCCAACGCCGATGATTGGTTGAGTTGAAGTTCATTTCATTGCTTGTTATTTGTTGTGTGATGAAAACTTTAGTATTTATAATGTATCCTCATTGTCGTTGTGGGTTGATGACCTGTTGTATGTAATAAAATGATATGCCTGTGATAAACTTACTAAATTTATGAATGGCTTTCGAGTCGTTTCTCTGAGTGGGTGCTGCGACGAGGCAAAAAAATATTTTCTGAATACATAATTGTACATGCATTGCAACAGGTTATCGGATGAGTCCGATCAACAATAGTACACTATTTGTACTAGCTTCACATGTTGCACTATCTCTACATCTATGTACGTAATACAACAAGTTTTAAACTTGAGTCCAGCCACCCATCCTCACAAAGAACACTTTTTAACCTAGCACAGACTCCGGGAAATTTGGCCACAGTGTGAGGTGGGCCATATGTTAGTGTGTTCGCTATACGTAACCAGCACCTCGAATCCTCGATACTACTACTATAAGTAGTAGGAGTAGTAGGGTGGCATGGGCCTGAACAAGCATTCATGTCCAGGAGTACGGCACACGCCACCAACACGACTTCCATCTGACACCATATTTGTTGGAGTCCGTGCTACAACAATCTCTTAAACCTCGTCGTTTCTCTAACTCAGCCATTGCGCAGCAGGCGAGGCGGGGGTTTGCCGATAGTCGGTTTCCTCAACAGCGGTCCCGCTTGTAAGGCCAACTCCAACACACGACCCCAAACGGACCTCCGTTTTGCCTGGATTCTGTCCGTTTGGGTAGGGCAATGGGGTTGTGTCCGGGCCATTTCTCGGATGCGGTGGCCGTGCGCCGAACGCGTGGACGCATCCCAGCCGCGTACATTTTTCTTTGCAAACACATATCTTTTTTCATCATTGATTTTTTGGTACATGGAAATACATCACCAAAATTTTGACTAGAAAAACAAGAACCACAAGAATACATTTTAGAAGATATCCAACTTCCATAACTGCTCCTGTAAGTTGGAGTAGTGCCTTCTCGATGCATTCATTGTTGATCTGCGGAGGCTTGATCCTATGTGCTTCTTTCTTCTTCGAGTGTAAAGAACTAGACGTGTCTAGCCTCTATTCTATCAACAAGTGCACTAGTCTCATCTCTAGCCTCTATGCTAGCTAAAAGTTCTAGAACATCTACTAAATTGCGCTCTATCAATATATCATTTTACTCTTCTTCCCAATACCAAAACTTGCATCCAATCTACACAATAAAATTTTAAGTTAGCACAACTAGTCTAATCCGAGAGCACAACCGAAGATTTGGTCGAGTTCTTCCTCCTTTTGCCGACATGTGGGACATCCAGCATCTAGGTCGTGTCATGTAAGAAAATAGAGTGGTAGTTGAAGCCACGTGATGTGCATCTCGGGCTAAACTGTAAATAAAATCTTACTACTCTTGAGTAACTCCAAAAGCGGCCACCAAAGATCTTTATTGGATTTGTTTTTCATCACCAGCACGTCGAGGTGAAAGATGTGCAAGTTCAGTGGGTCCTCTTGCGTTTTCACTAACATGTGGGACCGCATATGAGCAAACAGACAATGGGCTCCGCGCATCTGTTGGCTGGCTGAGAAGAGAGATAGAGGAGGGCTGAACACGAACTCTAGGAAATTTGTTCTACGTAACCAGCACCTCGATATAGTGGGGTGGCATGGGCCATAACTAGCATTCATGTCTAGCAGTACGGCACACGCCACCCACACGAATCCCATCCGACACCAATTTTCTTGGAGTCCGTGCTACAGCCATCTCTTCTCCCTCCTGTTTTCTCAGCCATCGCGCGGTGGGCGGGGTGGGGGTTTGCCGATAGTCGGTTTGCTCAACTGTGGTCCCACTTTTAAATGAAAATGCAACACAACACGCATCCCCCCTTGAGCGGCGTGCCAGACCAACCGTGTGGGGGTGCGACGCAAACACGACAGGCTTTCCTTTTGAACTTGTAACTTGTAAAATTTGGTTCTACTCCATGGCGCGGCCAATAGATAGAAATAATGATTTTCCCTAGAGTAATGAGAAGTTTGGTTCTGGCGCGGTTCATGCATGGAGTATGTAGCAAAATTATGAAGTTGATGCGAAAGGTAAGATAATTACTAGTAGTACCTTATACTACTACATGGATTTGACGGAAAGATAAAGATACATGCGAATCCATCAACGACATCCTCACGCCCTAGTGCACCGGGTCACCAACTGACGTGTGAGGAGCAGCGGCGTTGGCGGCAAGCTCAACGTGCTTCTGAACAATGTCGTCCAAGGTTGCCCTACGGTCCAAGAAGGCCAGCATCCTTCGTCCTCCTCTTGCATGTAGTAGTCCTTGTGGACGATTTGCGCGTAGACGTGGGTCATTATGTCGATGGTGTCTTGCTGCGCCAGGCGCTGCGCGGCGAGCGCGACCTCGAGGTGGACATTCTCCGGCGCGACGGCGGGCAGTCACAGGGCCACCAGTGCGTCGAAGAGGTTGTCACCATAGAGGCCGTTGAGGGTGGCAGGCATCGCAGAGCCTGGGCACGTGGGCTGGAGGCGTACGTCAAGGTCGTTTGTGAGCTTCTTGACGACGGTGAACTTGTCGAGGAAGCCAACGAGTACCTCGTCGAACAAGGAGACGAAGCTGTCGTCCAAGCGCCCCCTCGCCCTGGCGGCCTCAAGCACTACATGGAGACGTTCCTCGGTGCCGGGCTGCAGGCCGGCTTCGTGGACCATCTGGCACCGCCGGCTGATGCTCGCGCTCATCGCCTCCATGGGTCTAGCTTCTAGTCAACTGATCTTGTGATTGGAGTGATCACTCTTGGCCTTGGGTGCGTAGGTGCGTAGGATTTCATAGATTGGACTGGCAAGAGCCTTTATATGATAAGTGCAGACTGCGTTGAATTCACGTGCGTGTTGGCCATCTACTCCTCGCCCCTCTATTGCACCTGCCTTTGGTTGTATGACAGGTTGGCCAGCCACCCGTTGGGCCCACGTGTCATACTCCCAAAGGCAGGTGCAGTAAGTCAATGAAGCTATGTCCCCCTCCATGCCCGTGCATGCTTTCAATGACTTGAGACTACTAAACATCACATGTAGTGGTTAGTTCATTGCATGTAATCCTATTAAGTAGCAAAAAGACATTAAGTTATCTCGCCGATAGGAATAAAACAATACACCATGTATTTATTTACAGAGGGATAGTACATTTTTTGTGACATGCATTACTAGATATTGCTAGTCAAATACTAAATCCAGATGGACATGGTAGTACTACTAAATCCGTACGGTGGTGCTAGTCTAGTAGTAGTAGTACTACCAATGTAGTAGCACTGTACTACCCGTTGGTCAAATTATTACGTGCTGCTCCTCACAGTGAAGTGACAAGACCCTACGTCGGAGATGACACCTGAGTATAGGAGCCGTGTTCGGCATACCATAGTCAGCCTCACCGTCTGCAGTCACTATCATCATGGCTGTAGACCTATCCTACTTACAACTAGCCATGTTCGACATAATTTCCCGTGTGTAGATGCCCGTGCATTGCACGGAACACCAAGATTGGGGGGTGGACGGCGCCGACAACGGCCATCGCGCCAGATTTTTCCATGGCCTTCTAGAGGTGGTGGGGAGGAGATAAGGCTGATTGTGAGAGACAAGGAGTTGTTTGTAAATAGGAAACAAGTGCGGGCATCTTTTTGCAAAACTGGAGAAGTTTGGTTTGTATGCGTCAGATCTAGATTCGACGGCTATTGGTGAAAGATGGCAGGCACAACATCATCACCAACTCAGGACCTGTTTGATTCGCAGGATTTTGAAAACGCAGGAATAGGCCACAGCAATATTACAAGTTTTAAACAAATATTACAAATGTTAGGAGTAATGCTACACCTACGAAGAGGGAATTACTAGGAAGTTTACGTCAGAACTTTCGTTACTTTAGGTGGATGCAGCATTATCGTACAAACTAAAATCCACCGCCCTGACAAGTCACTAATGGGCAAATAAGTTTTCGAGTCTCTGGCCACTTGATGTTTCAAAAACAAATTCAGCTTCTGCGGAGACTTTGTCATTTAGGCTTAGACGCTTGCGGTGATCAGCATGCCATTCATTGTTGCGCCAGAGAACGCCAAACCTCATTACCTTGAGCACACTTGCCTCCAGAACAAAGAACTTGGCCAATTTAATCTCAGATGTGCTGCCTCGATAGTCAATCAAATCAATTTCTATAAGATGGAGATCAAGGCAGTCAATGAGATTGTTATAGTGCAGCACATTTTTCACTTTCAGGTCTTTTTTATCTGCAAAAGAAGAGAACATATTAGAGCAGCTGGCTGTATAAGATTGCCGTGTCATCAAGAGGTACCAATATCATTCGCTCATACGATAGGGTTGGCTGGCTAGTGATATTTTTTCACTCTCTCTCTCTTTCTCTTTCCTATCATTTACCTAGGAGTACGTGAAGAGCTTCGGAATTTGCTGCCTTCCACTATGTGGCCGATGCCATATTTTGCAAAAGTATGCCACGTAATACGCATCGATGTCAAATCAAAAGATTTTGGCACCGCTCTTGCGATGTGAGAGAGCTGGCACCGCTGTGCACACAAACCCACATGTATAAACAAATCAATCAAACCAACTACACCAGCGTCTCACTCTCCCAAACAAGTGTTTTTTTATTGCCTCAGTCCTCTCTCTCTCCAACGCAAGTGTTTTTTCATTGCGTGAGTTATTAATTTGGCACCGGAGCAAAGTATGTGATCCAGATTGGGGCGCCAAGTGAGAAATGGAGGGGCATCGATGCCAAATGCATCACAAGTGAATTTGGCACGTGTTTTTCCCTACATAATGGAGGGCCGTTGTAGCCCACTTTTGTACTACCTCTTATTTAGTATAAAATTTTGACCATAGATTTACTTAAGAAAATGTCAATGCATGTCACTAAAAATTACACCATTTGAAATTATGTTCAAATATGAATCCAATGATATAGTTCTTAGTGACATGCACTAACATTCTATCAGTTAAATCTATGGTCAAATTTTGATACTACAAAATAGGATGAGTAAACAAGGACGGAGGTAGTACTTGCTCTTAGGGTAACCATAGAGTTACTGAAGTAGTCTAAGTTACTTTCCACTATGACTAGCCTAGGCTACTATAGTAGTACAACAAAAAAGCAATGCAGGTGATCACGTGAGAAAAAATACTAAAAACATTTCTTTCGGTGCAGTGCGTAGATGCAGTTTTGAACACTACACTTGTCATCGTAATTTGGGAAAATTATGAAAAAATTGAGCTATGTTGTGATTACCGTTTACTAATAGGAAAGAAGTTTCACCTTGACGAGTAGCTTCTCCGTGAACGGAAAGCATGTAAGGAATCCAACAACTTGATCCAGAATGGGGCCGATAGATTTTATTGCCAAGATCTTCACTGTGCGCATAGACTGGGTCAAGCTTGTGAGAATCATTTTCTAGAAGACGGTCGTAAATACATCAAGCAGAAATTTAAAAATGTGAATTTCAAGAAAACAGAGAAGAAGATGAGTGATGTACCTAAACGATTACGGATCCAATAAAGAGTTCGGAGAATTTGGCAGACGAGTGGACCAACGCTGTCAATTTCGGCGCGTCAATGACCCTGATTTTTGTTGGACCTTCTAGATCCGATACAAGCAATCTCTCAAGGAATGGCGCATTCTCAATGACCATAAAGCGGAACAGCTGGAGTGATCTCTTCCCAATTGATGCCTTGTTGCGGGGCCAGCAAGACACATAAATCCATCGGAGATTCGTCGCAGAGATGTGGAGGCTAATGAACCCGTGGATCTGCTCAAGACGAAGGTACTCGAGCGCAGTAGAGCTGCGGAGCAGGTGCTCCATAGCCTTCTTTGAGATGACAACGTAGAAGAGGTCGAGCAGCTTGAGTTGAGGGAGAAGAAGGGCGGTCATGACATTAATCTGGGGAAGATAGCAGGAGCTGAAGCTGGCGCGACGCAGCGTTGGCGCGAGGCGGAGCGTGGACGGCGGCAGAGAGCGCCATCGTCCAGCTTCAAAGCTGAGCTCCTCGAGCTGATCTAGGGCGGGGGATAAGAACCACTCGTCGAACTTGGGTTGGACCTTGTAGTTGGTACTAAACATGCGGATGTCAAGGCGTCTGGCTATCCCAGGGTGCGATGAAAGGATCTTGGAGACTGCGGCCATGCGTTTGCAACCCCCGTCGCAGAGGAATCTGTCAACGGTGAGGTTGAGGGGGACGCGACGCTAGAGGGGGCGCCACCGTCGGGAGAGCAGGGTGGTCCCCACGGCAGATTTGGTGGGGAGGAGGCCGATGATGACCAGCAGCATGTCGTCGGGGAGGCTGCTGATGAAGTCCAGGCTCGCTGGATGCGGCTTTGGCTCGAGCGGCCTCCGCTTGTTGGCTGCCTTGTCGTCCATCTCAACCGGCGGCGACGCCGGTGTACACGTGTGCTGGTGTGTGTTGTGTGTTGGGTGTGCGCGAGTGCGTCCTTCTGCGCATGCCGCCGCGTAGTGGTGAATTGTGCACGAGTGCATCCTCCACGCGGAAGAAGTGTGTCCACAGTGCACCCTCAATTTACTAGCGTGCGGGGTGCTACCCCGAGTGGTTTCAACTTTGTTTACTTCACCGCGTGTTAGATGGGCCTCTGGTTTACTTATTTTCACCCACTGCCCCATGGGCCAGCACACAAAGATACAGAACACGAGCTGACAAGGCAGCATGTGGACTGGTTGACCGGTCAACTAAACAATATACGGAGCTATACGCTGACACAGTGAGCGTATAATCTGTCGGTATAGAGTGTTCGTGTGAGAGGGGAGGCCCGTGAGAGATAGCAGAGAGAGAGAGAAAGAGCTACTCCCTCCGTTCGATAATGTAGTTCCAACATTTTTTTAAAAGTCAAACTTTTGAAACTTTGACCAAGTTTATAAAGAAATTACTTATATCTACAATACCAAAGATAAATGATAGTATGAAGTAAGTACATGTTCTAATGAATCTAATGATATTTCCAGATGTAAATGTTTTTCTCCACATATACCTGGTCAAACTTTTCTGAGGTTTGACTTTTCAAAATATCCATATGCTTATGGACGTGAGAGAGTCCCTAACTAGAGAGAGAGAGTGTGAAACAGAAAGAGTGAGTGAAAAAAGTGTGTGTGTGTGTGTGTGTGTGTGAAAGAGACATGGACAACAATCGATAAAAGTCGAGAAAAAACATGTGTGTCTTATGCAAACATATCACACACGCATCTTCGACAATGGAAGCAAGGTGAGGATATAGTGTGTGGTTGTTTGCACCGAGAGAGCAAGACCCCTAGCACGTGGCCAAGAGGGGTCTGACAAACAAGGGAGAGAGGTCGAGAGAGACATACAGAGAAAATGCAGACATGGGGAGGGGAGAGTGTATGTTTGTCATAGAGAGATCCCTTGGAGATCGTGATGGGACTACATGGGTGGGAGATCGAGTGACCAGGTGTGTGCGCGATAGAAGATACCCCGAGAGATATCGAGATAGACGTATGGATGGAAGGAGACAATACGTGTGTTCCTGATGGCTAGTGGGAGATAATCATACTTTGGGGGGAGTGCTTGCGCCTATGATGGAGTGAGGGATTATGGTACTTATTAGGGGGGTGCGTGTAACATAGAGAGAGAACAAGGGCAGAGAGTGTTGGATGGGTCTATATGTATAGCGTGATCGAGACATGTGTATGTGTGAACTAGGGAGATATAAAGTTTGATAGAGATTGAGGAGCCCCGATAAGGCTGAGTGGTGCGTCAGATAGCTGAGAGGGGGAAAGAGATATTCCATCCGCTCGATAATGCAATGCATGTAATTTTTTTAGAAGTCAAACTTTGGAAACTTTGATCAGGTTTACACAAGTGTTATTTATATCTTCAATACCAAAGATACATCATACGAAACTACATCTCATGGTGAATCTAATGGTATATGTTTGCCTTCCATATGTAATTGTTTTTCTCCATGTCCGTGGTCAAACTTTGTGATGTTTGACTTTTCAATAAATCAATATGCTATGGACCAAGGAGAGTGCCTAAGTCGAGAGGGATCAAGTGCGTGTGAAGGAGAATGAGTAAGTGTGCAAAACGAGTATGTGTGTGAAAGAGAAAGTGACAACAAACGATAAATTAGAGAGAGTGTGTGTGTTTTTTTGTTTCTTAGGCGAACATATCACGCATGCATCTCTGAGATAGAAAAGCGAGGCGAGGAGATACACGAAGATAGCTAGTGTGTGATTGTTTGCAACAGAGAGAGACACCCCTATAGCACATGTCCAATAGAGGTCTGGCCAACAAGGAACAAAGGTCGAGAGGGACACATGGAGAACATGGACGCATGGGGAGGGCGAGAGGGTGTGTTTGTGATACAGAGACCCCCTCGAGATCGTGAGGGGACTATATGGGTGGGAGATCGAGGGAGGTGCATGCGCGATAGAAAGATGCCCTGAGAGAAATCGAGATAGACCATGCACATGTTTGTGATGGAGACTAAGATTAGCTAGTCATATACATATAGGCGACTACGTGTGCCTACAATTGAGTGAGAGACCATCATACTTGGCTAGCTAGGCATGAGATTGTGTGTGTGTGCGTGTGAGATGGAGAGAGAACAAGGGAGAGAGATAGAGTTTTAGATGGGCCTATCGAGTGCGAGTGAGATATGCATGTGTATGTGTGACCCAGGTAGATGGATAGTTTGAGAGAGAGGGGAAAGAGCTCCGAGATGACAGAGTGGTGCGTGATACGTCTCCAACGTATCTATAATTTTTTATTGTTCCATGCTATATTATATTCTATTTTGGACATTATTGGGATTTATTATACACTTTTATATTATTTTTGGGACTAACCTATTAACCGGAGGCCCAACCCAGAATTGATGTTTTTTGCCTATTTCAGAGTTTCGCGGAAAAATAATATCAAACGGAGTCCAAACGGAATGAAACCTTCGGGAACGTGATTTTCGGAACGAACGTGATCCAGAGGACTTGGACCCTACGTCAAGACATCAACAAGGAGGCCACGAGGTAGGGGGGCGCCTACCCCCCTGGGCGCCCACTCCACCCTCGTGGGCCCTCTGTTGCTCCACTGACATACTCCTTCCTCCTATATATACCTACGTACCCCCAAACTAACAGATACGGAGCCAAAACCCTAATTCCACCGCCGTAACTTTCTGTATCCACAAGATCCCATCTTGGGGCCTGTTCCGGAGCTCCGCCAGAGGGGACATCGATCACGGAGGGGTTCTACATCAACACCATAGCCTCTCCGATGAAGTGTGAGTAGTTTACTTCAGACCTACGGGTCCATAGTTATTAGCTAGATGGCTTCTTCTCTCTTTTTGGATCTCAATACAAAGTTCTCCCCCTCTCTTATGGAGATCTATTCGATGTAATCTTCTTTTGCGGTGTGCTTGTTGAGACCGATGAATTGTGGGTTTATGATCAAGTTTATCTATGAACAATATTTGAATCTTCTCTGAATTCTTTTATGTATGATTGGTTATCTTTGCAAGTCTCTTCGAATTATCAGTTTGGTTTGGCCTACTAGATTGATCTTTCTTGCAATGGGAGAAGTGCTTAGCTTTGGGTTCAATCTTGCGGTGTCCTTTCCCAGTGACAGTAGCGGCAGCAAGGCACGTATTGTATTGTTGCCATCGGGATAACAAGATGGGGTTTATATCATATTGCATGAGTTTATCCCTCTACATCATGTCATCTTGCATAAAGCGTTACTCTGTTCTCTTGAACTTAATACTCTAGATGCATGCTGGATAGCGGTCGATGTGTGTAGTAATAGTAGTAGATGCAGGCAGGAGTCGGTCTACTTGTCTCGACGTGATGCCTATATACATGATCATACCTAGATATTCTCATAACTATGCTCAATTCTGTCAATTGCTCAAAAGTAATTTGTTTACCCACCGTGAATACTTATGCTCTTGAGAGAAGCCACTAGTGAAACCTATGGCCCCCGGGTCTATCTTCCATCATATTAATCTTCCAATACTTAGTTATTTCCTTTGCCTTTTATTTTACTTTGCATCTTTATCATAAAAATACCAAAAACATTATCTTATCATATCTAGCAGATCTCACTCTCATAAGTGACCGTGTAGGGATTGACAACTCCTTACTGCGTTGGTTGCGAGGATTTATTTGTTTGTGTAGGTGCGAGGGACTCGTGCGTGGCCTCCTACTGGATTGATACCTTGGTTCTAAAAAACTGAGGGAAATACTTACGCTACTTTGCTGCATCACCCTTTCCTCTTCAAGGGAAAACCAACACAAGTGCTCAAGAGGTAGCAAGAAGGATTTCTGGCGCAGTTGCCGGGGAGGTCTACGCAAAAGTCAACACACCAAGTACCCATCACAAAACCTTATCTCCCACATTACATTATTTGCCATTTTCCTCTTGTTTTCCTCTCCCCCACTTCACCCTTGCCGTTTTATTCGCCCTCTCTCTCTCCATCCTCCCTCTCTTTCTCTATTTGCTTATTTTTGCCCGTCTCTTGTTTGCTTGGGTGTTGGATTGCTTGCTTGTTGTTATGGCTAGTCCCCTATCTTCTCCGTTGTCTCCCGAAAATGAAGTTCTTAAATTTAAGCAAAGGGAAGGAGAAAATCTAAAAGACGCTTGGTATAGAATTTGCAATGCTCAAAATAGATCTACCAGGAAGCAATCTACTTCCGTTCTTCTCCGCAATTTTTATATAGGCGCTACTCCTTGGCACAGATATATCCTTGATACCATTACTAGAGGGAATTTCTTGGGTAGCCATACTTTTGATTCTTATAATGCTATGATAGATTTGTTTGGCTCACCCCCTCTTTTGTTTAATGGAACTATGTTAACTTTGGAGCATGTAATGCAAAAACTTGAAATTATTGAAAATAAAGTTGCTACTGTTGAGTTAATTGAAAATTTTGATAAAATATCCACAACCAAATTACCCAATATGGATCTAAAGTAGGAGTAAATTTGAAAAATATTAAAGAGAAGGAACCTATAGTTAATTAAAGAATAAATCATGATTCCACTAGAATCGATAAACTTGAGGGTATCATTACCAACTTGGGAACCGCTTTTTCTTCCGTAAAGAATACTCCAAGTCCTCCAACTAAAATTGCCAAGATTATGTATGTTCCTAAAAATAAGGGTGAATCCTCTAGCAAAGAAACTACGGATCTCAAATCTAGAAGTATTCATCCTAATCTTTTTACTATCATTAAGGAACCATTTGCTACTAATTTTATGCCTTGCTTTTATGCCTAGCTAGGGGCGTTAAACGATAGCGCTTGTTGGGAGGCAACCCAATTTTATTTTTATTCCTTACTTTTTGCTCCTGTTTAGTAATAAATAATTTATCTAGCCTCTGTTTTGGTTGTGTTTTTTGTGTTTAATTAGTGTTTGTGCCAAGTAGAACCGTTGGGAAGACTTGGGGAAAGTCTTTTTAATCTTGCTGTAAAAAATAGAAACTTTAGCGCTCACAAGAATTGCTGCCATTTTTATTTGGAAAGTGCTATTTAGTTAATTATTTTTGCAGATGATTAATATATAAATTCCTCACATCCAGAAATTTATTTTAGAATTTTGGGGTTCCAGATCTTGCGTTAGCTACAGATTCCTACAGACTGTTTTGTTTTTGACAGATTCTGTTTTTCGTGTGTTGTTTGCTTATGTTAATGAATCTATGGCTAGTAAAATAGTTAAAAAAACCATAGAGAAGTTGGAATACAGTAGGTTTAACACCAATATAAATAAATAATGAGTTCATTACAGTACCTTGAAGTGGTGTTTTGTTTTCTTTCGCTAACGGAGCTCACGAGATTTTCTACTTTAAGTTTTGTGTTGTGAAGTTTTCAAGTTTTGGGTGAAAGATTTGATGGATTATGGAACAAGGAGTGGCAAGAGCCTAAGATTGGGGATGCCCGTGGCACCCCAAGATAATCTAAGGACACCTAAAAGCCAAATCTTGGGGATGCCCAAGAAGGCATCCCCTCTTTCGTCTACTTCCATCGGTAACTTTACTTGGAGCTATATTTTTACTCACCACATGATATGTGTTTTGCTTGGAGCGTCTTGGATGATTTGAGTCTTTGCTTTTTAGTTTACCACAATCATCCTTGCTGTACACACCTTTTGAGAGAGACACACATGATTCGGAAATTATTAGAATACTCTATGTGCTTCACTTATATCTTTTGAGTTATATAGTTTTTGCTCAGTACTTCACTTATATCTTTTAGAGCACGGTGGTGGTTTTGTTTTATAGAAACTATTATTCTCTCATGCTTCACTTAGATTATTTTGAGAGTCTTAAATAGCATGGTAATTTACTTAAATAATTCTAATATGCTAGGTATTCAAGACTAGTAAAAACTTTTTTTGAGTGTGTTGAATACTAAGAGAAGTTTGATGCTTGATGATTGTTGTGAGACATGCAGGTAGTGATATCAAAGTTGTGCTAGTTGAGTAGTTGTGAATTTGAAAAATACTTGTGTTGAAGTTTGCAAGTCACGTAGCATGCACGTATGGTAAACGTTATGTAACAAATTTGAAACATGAGGTGTTCTTTGATTGTCCTCCTTATGAGTGGCAGTCGGGGACGAGCGATGGTCTTTTCCTACCAATCTATCCCCCTAGGAGCATGCGCGTAGTGCTTGGTTTTTGATGACTTGTAGATTTTTGAAATAAGTATGTGAGTTCTTTATGACTAATGTTGAGTCCATGGATTATACGCACTCTCACCTTTCCATCATTGCATGCCTCTTCGGTACCATGCATTGCCCTTTCTCACATTGAGAGTTGGTGCAAACTTCGCCGGTGCATCCAAACCCCATGATATGATACGCTCTTTCACACATAAACCTCCTTATATCTCCCTCAAAATATCCACCATACCTACCTATTATGGCATTCCCATAGCCATTCCGAGATATATTGCCATGCAACTTTCCACCATTCCATTTATCATGACACGTTCATCATTGTCATATTGCTTTGCATGATCATGTAGTTGACATAGTATTTGTGGCAAAGCCACTATTCATAATCCTTTCATACATGTCACTCTTGGTTCATTGCATATCCCGGTACACCACCGGAGGCATTCATATAGAGTCATACTTTGTTCTAGTATCGAGTTGTAATCATTGAGTTGTAAATAACTAGAAGTGTGATGATCATCATTTTCTAGAGCATTGTCCCAAGTGAGGAATAATAATAAAAACAAAGAAAGAAAGGCCATAAAAAAGAGAAGGACCAAAAAAATGAGAGAAAAAGAGAGAAGGGATAATGTTACTATCCTTTTTACCACACTTGTGCTTCAAAGTAGCACCATAATCTTCATGATAGAGAGTCTTTCGTTTTGTCACTTTCATATACTAGTGGGAACTTTTCATTATAGAACTTGGCTTGTATATTCCAACAATGGGCTTCCTCAAATGCCCTAGGTCTTCGTGAGCAAGCAAGTTGGATGCACACCCACTTAGTTTCTTTTGTTGAGCTTTCATATATTTATAGCTCTAGTGCATCCGTTGCATGACAATCCCTACTCCTTGCATTATCATAAATTGATGGGCATCTCCATAGCTTATTGATTAGTCTTGTTGATGTGAGACTTTCTCCATTTTTGTCTTCTCCACATAACCCCCATCATTATATTCTATTCCACCCATAGTGCTATATCCATGGCTCACGCTCATGTATTGCGTGAAGGTTGAAAAAGTTTGAGATTACTAAAGTATGAAACAATTGCTTGACTTGTCATCAGGGTTGTGCATGATGAGAGCATTCTTGTGTGATGAAAATGGAGGATGACTAAACTATATCATTTTGTAGGGATGAACTTTCTTTGGCCATGTTATTTTGAGAGGACATAATTGCTTAGTTACTATGCTTGAAGTATTATTATTTTTATGTCAATATAGAACTTTTATCTTGAATCTTTTGGATCTGAATATTCATACCACAATTAAGAAGAACTACATTGAAATTATGCCAAGTAGCATTCCACATCAAAAATTATGTTTTTATCATTTACCTACTCGAGGACGAGCAGGAATTAAGCTTGGGGATGCTTGATACGTCTCCAACGCATCTATAATTTTTTATTGTTCCATGCTATATTATATTCTGTTTTGGACATTATTGGCCTTTATTATACACTTTTATATTATTTTTGGGACTAACCTATTAACCGGAGGCCCAGCCCAGAATTGTTGTTTTTTGCCTATTTCAGAGTTTCGCAGAAAAAGAATATCAAACGGAGTCCAAACAGAATGAAACCTTCAGGAACATGATTTTCGGAACGAACGTGATCCAGAGGACTTGGACCCTACATCAAGACATCAACCAGGAGGCCACGAGGTATGGGGGCATGCCTACCCCCTGGGCGCGCCCTCCACCCTCATGGGCCCCCTGTTGCTCCTCCGACGTACTCCTTCCTCCTATATATACCTACGTACCCCCAAACTAACAGATACGGAGCCAAAACCCTAATTCCACCGCCGTAAATATCTGTATCCATGAGATCCCATCTTGGGGCACTACTAGGAAAAGGGCTAAAGATGAAATTGACACTAATGGTGCACTGTACATGTGGTGCGTCATTACTAAATACTAATGGCGCACCATGTGTTGGTGCGCCATTAGTGTGCAAATACTAATGGCGCACCACATCCACGGTGCGCCATTAGTAAAAAAAATTAATTTTTTTTCAAAACTACTAATGGCGCACCGTGGGAGTGGTGCGCCATTACTAGTTGAACTAGTAATGGCGCGCCATGCCACGGTGCGCCATTAGTAACTTGGCCACCACTTCCACCGAATGCACCCCCCCCCGGTTGACCGCCTTTTCAGTTTTAAAAAAAATAAAAAATGATGGAAATGTAAAAAAAATAAAAGAAAATAATTTTCCCATGTGATATGTGGTCTAGTTGTTGTGAAAATTACAAATATGAATTTCGACTTTATTTGCGAAATCTCTCGAGAATTTGTAAAATGGGCATAACTTTTGCGTACGAACTCGGATGAAAAAGTTTTTTATATGAAAAATCATCTATTCGAAAAGTTACACCCAAATTTAACGGGGGAACCCGGTTAAACACTTTCAAAATCCTCAAAAACCTAACAGAAAAAAAGATACGGGGCTTTTAAGATCTAGAGAGGCAAAAAAATCAAAAAAATTCAAACTTACTAATGGCGCACCTGCCCATGGTGCGCCATTACTATCTTCCCGCCTTCTAAATTCAAAATAAGTCAAAAAATAAATAAAAAGTTACTAATGGCGCACCTGCCCATGGTGCACCATTAGTATCTTCCCGCCTTCAAAATTCAAAATAAATCAAAAAAATAAAAAAAGTTAGTAATGGCGCAGCTGCCCGCGGTGCGCCATTACTATGCCGTATATATGGCTGGGCATGGTCCTCTCCTCCTTACCTCTTCATTCTTCTCCTCCACTCCACCTCTCCTCCACTCCATCTCCTCCTCTCCTCCACTCCATCTTCCCTTCTCTCCTCCACCATACTACCCTCCTCCTCTCCGGCGACCTCCTCCTCCTCCTCCCTCCTCTCCTCCCCTCCCCTCCCCTCACGGTTTCTCCTCCCTCCTCTCCGGTGAGATCCTCCTCCCTCCTCTCCGGTGAGCTCCTCCTCCCTCCTCTCCTCCCATCCCCTCATGGTTTCTCCTTCCTCCTCTCCGATGCTCCGGTGAACTCCTCTCCGACGACCTCCTCCTCCTCTCCGGCGATGTAGGCGAGCGCCTCTCCGGTGACCTCCTCCTCCTCCTCTCCGGCAAACTCCTCTCCGGCAAAAGAACACGGCAAAATAACGTACAAGATCCAAAAACAGGAACAAAATTTGAAATAATATCGTGCCAAAAAATGAGCAAAAAAATGAGCAAAGAATGGGCAAAAAAATCACGATCCAGATCCAAATTCAAAATTCAAAAATACCAATGGCGCATAGTGGGGGTTAGATGGTGCGCCACTACTATTTTCCCGCCTTCAAAATTCAAAAATACTAATGGCGCACCAGTGGCCTATACTAATGGCGCACCAGTGGCCTATACTAATGGCGCACCGTGGCCTATACTAATGGCGGTGCGCCATTAGTATACCAGATACTAATGGCGGACCAGTGGTGCGCCATTAGTAAAAAATACTAGTGGCGTGATACTAATGGCGCACCAGTGATGCGCCATTAGTAGGCAAAACTGGTGCGCCATTAGTAGCCCTTTTCCTAGTAGTGGGGCCTGTTCCGGAGCTCCGTCGGAGGGGGCATCGATCACGGAGGGCTTCGACATCAACACCATAGCCTCTCCGATGAAGTGTGAGTAGTTTACTTCAGACCTACGGGTCCATAGTTATTAGCTAGATGGCTTCTTCTCTATTTTTGGATCTCAATACAAAGTTCTCCCCCTCTCTTGTGGAGATCTATTCGATGTAATCTTCTTTTGCGTTGTGTTTGTTGAGACCGATGAATTGTTGGTTTATGATCATGTTTATCTATGAACAATATTTGAATCTTCTCTGAATTCTTTTATGTATGATTGGTTATCTTTGCAAGTCTCTTCGAATTATCAGTTTGGTTTGGCCTACTAGATTGATCTTTCTTGCAATGGGAGAAGTGCTTAGCTTTGGGTTCAATCTTGCGGTGTCCTTTCCCAGTGACAGTAGGGGCAGCAAGGCACGTATTGTATTGTTGCCATCAGGATAACAAGATGGGGTTTATATCATATTGCATGAGTTTATCCCTCTACATCATGTCATCTTGCTTAAAGTGTTACTCTGTTCTCTTGAACTTAATACTCTAGATGCATGCTGGATAGCGGTCGATCTGTGTAGTAATAGTAGTAGATGCAGGCAGGAGTCGGTCTACTTGTCTCGACGTGATGCCTATATACATGATCATACCTAGATATTCTCATAACTATGCTCAATTCTGTCAATTGCTCAACAGTAATTTGTTTACCCACCATGAATACTTATGCTCTTGAGAGAAGCCACTAGTGAAACCTATGGCCCCTGGGTCTATCTTCCATCATATTAATCTTCCAATACTTAGTTATTTCCTTTGCCTTTTATTTTACTTTGCATCTTTATCATAAAAATACCAAAAACATTATCTTATCATATCTAGCAGATCTCACTCTCATAAGTGACCGTGTAGGGATTGACAACTCCTTACTGCGTTGGTTGCGAGGATTTATTTGTTTGTGTAGGTGCGAGGGACTCGTGCGTGGCCTCCTACTGGATTGATACCTTGGTTCTCAAAAACTGAGGAAAATACTTACGCTACTTTGCTGCATCACCCTTTCCTCTTCAAGGGAAAACCAACACAAGTGTTCAAGAGGTAGCAGTCCATGAGAGAGTTACGGGAAACGAGCCACAGAATTTGTGTGCGTACGATGAGTGCACTCAAGATATCTAGCTTGGACTAGAGAATCATACATAGTGTGCGAGAGACACCTATAGATGGAGTATATATATGCATGCGAACTAGAAAGACCCCCCCCCATGCACACTCACAAAGAGAGAGAGAGATGGAGAGAAAGAGAGAGGACCAACAAGGTTTGTGTGTCGGATGCGTGCGACAGAATTGAAGATTGTCGGAGAGAGAGAGAGAGAGAGAGAGAAAGAAAGAGAGAGAGAGAGAGAGAGAGAGAGAGAGAGAGAGAGAGAAGGAGTCCGGGAGAGGGGGAGGTCGCGTTTTATGAATCAAAGACTGATATAAACCATGTTTTGATATAAACTTGCATTCAAATATTTAAATTGGAGAACATGTTGTCTGCAATCCACACATGAACGGATATATGCGTATATAAGTTCATTAATTTGACTTTCAACATGTTCATGGATTACTATAATACTGTACAACATGCTATTCGATTGAGGTGTTCAATTTTGGATTTAGTTCACTATTTTGACCTGGTGAACGAGCTATTTCATTGAATCGAGATATTTCAATTTGAGTTTGATTCCTGTTTTTGAGTGGGTCAACTTTTTGAGAGAGAGAGAGAGAGAGCAGGAGCCCGGGAGAGGGGGAGGTCACGTTTTATGCATCCAAGACTGATATAAACCATGTTTCGATATAAACTTGCATTCAAATATTTAAATTGGAGAACATGTTGTCTGCAATCCACACATGAACGGATATATGCGTATATAAGTTCATTAATTTGACTTTCAACATGTTCATGGAGTACTATAATACTGTACAACATGCTATTCGATTGAGGTGTTCAATTTTGGATTTAGTTCACTATTTTGACCTGGTGAACGAGCTATTTCATTGAATCGAGATATTTCATTTTGGGTTTGTTTCCCGTTTTTGAGTGGGTCAACTATTTTTCATATAGTAAATCGCTAGTAACGAGCATGTAAAAACACATTACTCCCGAGCATCATCTCTCCATCTAAAAAAGAAGTGGCAAGCTAATATTTCTAAATTTGATTCGAATCGACTTGGTAAGGTAGACGTGGATGCTCGCTCTCCCAAATTTTGAACGAACCGTTAAACATCCTCTGCTCGGTGGAATTCACCCGAGCAAATAAATGGGAGACGCGAAATTACTGTCCTATGTGGGAAACACATTAATTGGCCCGTTGTGCATCGAGGGTAGGTTCGTAACTTCATCCAAGTGCGCCTTCTCCCAGGCCAAAATGACATGTGCTGAATAATTCATAAACCATGGTCGGCAAAACACGCTCTCCTCGCCCAAAATAGCTCGCGCCCACTATTTCAAAACACACTCTCCTCGCCCGAAATAGCTCGCGCCCACTATTTCAAAACACGCTCTCCTCGCCCGAAATCGCTCGCGCCCACTATATTTCAAAACACGCCCTCCTCACCCGGAATCGCTCCCGCCCACTATTTGGAGAGAAGCAAAATTACTCTACTATCCCCGACCCTCAGTACACACACTACTAGGAAAAGGGCTATAGATGGAAATGACACTAATGGCGCACCAGACATGTGGTGCGCCATTAGTGTACAAATACTAATGGCGCACCACATCCACGGTGCGCCATTAGTAACAATTTTTTTTTCATTTTTTTCAAAACTAGTAATGGCGCACCACATCCACGGTGCGCCACTAGTAAATTATTTTCAAAAAAAAATTCCAATTTTTTTTATTTTTTCAAAACTAGTAATGGCGCACCAGTGGACAGTGCGCCATTACTAGTTAAAACTAGTAATGGCGCACTGTCAACTGGTGCGCCATTACTAAGTTTTTTTTAAAAAAAATCAGAATTTGTTTTATTGTTTTTTCAAAACTAGTAATGGCGCACCACACCCACGGTGCGCCATTACTAACTTGGCCCAAAACATACCGAATGCACCCCCCCTTGGACCGCTTTTTCAGTTTAAAAAAATAAAAGAAAATGATGGAAATGTCCAAAAAATAAAAGAAAATAAGTTTCCTATGTGATATGTGGTCTAGTTGTTGGGAAAATTTACAAATATGAATTTCGACTATATTTGCAAAATCTCTCTGAAATTTGTAAAATGGGCATAACTTTTGCATACGAAAAGTTACTCGAAAAGTTACATCCAAATTTAACCGGGGGAACCCCGTTAAACATTTTTAAAATCGCCAAAAACCTAACAGAAAAAAAGTTACGGGGCTTTTAAGATCCGGAGGGAAAAAAATTCAAAAAATTTCAAACTTACTAGTGGCGCACCGTATGCTAGGTGCGCCACTAGTAACAGAAAAAAATTGGTTTCGAAAAAAAAATTGAATTATTTTTCAAAATATGGTATGTAATATGACCGGGAAGTTTGAAATATTTTTTCAAAATTTCATCATACTCATGAACATGAACAAAGTCCTAGACATCAGCGAGGTTTAATAGGATTGATATGATAGATATATCAACAAGTGCCTGTGAAGTGAGGTGGTGTTGGGGTTGGATATAACTATGAAGTTAAGCGTGCTTGGGTTGGAGTAGTGTGAGGATGGGTGACCTAAGATTAGTCATATTAACTCGAGATTAAGCCATAGTGACCCGAGATTAAGAAAAAAAATAAAAAAATTGAATTTTAAAAAAAAATTGAAAAAAATTGAAAAAAAATTGAAAAAAATTTATTACTAATGGCGCACTTCTATGTGGTGCGCCATTACTAAGTCAGATAGTAATGGCGCACCTCTAGGCATACTAATGGCGCACTACTGGTGCGCCATTAGTATCTGGTATACTAATGGCGCACCAGTGGTGCGCCATTAGTAAAAAAATACTAGTGGTGTGATACTAATGGCGCACCAGTAGTGCGCCATTAGTACGCAAAACTGGTGCGCCATTAGTAGGCCTTTTCCTAGTAGTGACAGACCCAAGCCGTGAAGCCTAAAGGCAAGGGTAGAACTGTAACTCCCCCTCACATTTCAGACAAATGCGTCCGTAAAACATGGTCCCACTCCCCTCCCACTCCCCTCCCCCACTCATACCTCGTGGGCGCCAAACCACCTTCTCCCCGGAAGCTCCCTTCTCCCGAGCCGCGAAACCTCAGCCCCTCCTCCACGGCACCCCCCACCGCACCAATTTCACAGCCGCCCTCCTCCCTAATGCCGGAGACGCTGTCCATTTGCCGTCGTGCACTGGGCCGTGTGCCTCTTACTCTGTGCTGCTGGAGCTGCCTCGACGACGGCCTCGTGAACCGTAACAGAGCCGATTCATCCCCGCTATTGTTCACGGTGCTGGAGCGGCTCCAACTTTGGATCCATCTAGAGTCCCGGCCCTGCTTCCCCGTACCGTCGACCGTCGCGACATCGTTGTTTCCCTGCCGTCGGTGGCCACCGCAACCGCGCCGGCCTCACCGACTCGGCAGCTAGACCTGCCTACTTCACCATGCCGCCATATAGGTCGCACCCTCATCTCAAATCACTTTATTTAGGCGTCAGTTGTCTGAATTTTTATTTTGGGTCAATCAATTCCCAATTGGAAGCAGCACCCCTCGAGGCAGCGGAGCTCCTAGGCTGCCGGTTGGCTGGTGTCTAACGTAAGGGTGCGGGGCCGGAAGTTCGCCGCGGAAATAGCGCTTAGATGGCTATCTTAGAGTTGCATGGGTTCAAGGTACTGCCGCCGCCGGATCCGGATGACGGGGAGTCTTTGTGGATTGGCCAGGGGGCGGCGCAACCACGGTAGTGCGGTGGGGCGGGGAGCGGGGTTTTGGCCGGGGCCACGGACGGCGGAGGCAAGCTGCTCTGCCGTTGGTCGCTGGCTCTTCGGGGAAGATTCCTAACAGTGTCAGCCGGGAGGCACAATACGGCCATCAAGCCATCGGACGTAGATCGGATAGTACCAAAATAAAATAAAATTGGGTGACCCCAATTTAGTCTCGGCCAACAGACGTGTGACCACTCTCGTACCTTGTTGTTGATATCTTAGTGTATTTCTTTAGATCAAAGAGATGTGTCGTTCTTAACATTATGCGTTATCTGCATCTTCAGCCACACCGTCTTCCGACTCAACGCAGCTGCTCCAACAAGGGAAGCATACACCAGAAGGGAGCTATAGTCCCCACTCAGTAGTTCCCTGCATCGAATGCGCGTGCCCAACATGGACAGCCACAACAACTGCAGGGCCATCGACAAGTCAGCACATGATGCTCACTCCTATGGATGGCGGCCAGATAGGTTGTACCCTCATCTTACTTGCGTGCAACATTTATGGCTTTGTTATTCATCTAAGCATGGAAAATAGATTATCACATTTCACTGTATATTCATGCTGATCTCTTATGGGTCTTGTTCAGGAGTTAACGCTGTTCCATAGTTTAGCTAAGATACTTGTTCTTTAGGTAATGTTGTTCCATAGTTATCATCCATCAGCCAATGCTATCCCACAGGCTGGTGATTCTAGTATTATACCACTTCTAGTATTTCCTATGTTGTTCTTTAATACTTTTGTATGTCATCTAGTTAATCTCGAGTACAAACGATACATATTCTGTAGCTTTCATTTGTGTTCTCCCTTTAGTTTATGAGACCTGTTGCTGCTAGTTAACCCCAGTCCTACTATTTATGTTGTCTCCTATAGGCACTCATTACATAAATCTAACTACTAGTTGTCTTCCATGCATGTCAGATATAATTGCACACACTGATATATCCACAAGAACCTCACCGAGCAATGTAAAGGACAATAAACTTGATGTCAATGATACCCAATATGATGGAACATGTAAAGGTAGTTCTTCAGAAGACTTACAGAAAGATGTTGAATCCTCTTCACCCCACAAGGTCCTTGCTCTAACTTGGCCGGTGATATGGGTACAACATGCATATAATGTCCTGGAGTGTATCTACTCTGTTGCAATGCCATGTGCTTAGCATGCTGATCATGCATGTAAATACGTCATGCCTTCCTGTTTTTCAGTACCTATTCCATTCATGATAACATGTTTTCAAATTCAAGTACTTTCATTCTGCTCTATCGCAATGCCATCTGCTTAATTTGGACATCATGCTTCTGAATATCTTATGCATTGTTATTCATCAGTATCTACTTCATCTGTCTACCATACCATGTTTTTTTACATTGAAGCTAGTGTTGTTCTAGTGCTCTATTGCAATGCCATCTTAGTTTCCCAATCATACACGTGTATGTTGCCTTAGTTTTTTCTGTACGTATTCCGCTAGCATACAATTTTACATTCAACTAGTGTTTTTTACTGTGTTGTCCTGTCGTATCCCTAGCTCTTACACCATACTCCCTCCATCTGGATTACATGTTGCCGAAATGGATAAAAAAGGATGTATCTAGAACTGAAATACGCCTAGACCCATCCATTTTTTCTGGATGGAGGAACCACATGTCAATATCTCATGCCTTTCTATTCTTCGGTACCTATTCCGTCTCTCTGTTGTAGCATGTTTTATAATTGAAGCACCATTCTTCTATACAAGGCATGCAAGGGGAAGACGAGTATGTTAGAATCTGAAGGGTTACAAACCAAATCTATGCAAAAGATCCAAACGCCAGGAGATAATAAACCAACTCCGGTTTTTATAGATACTGCTCCAGCACAGAGAAACCCAACTCCTACTGATAATAAGCAGATTCCAGTGGCCAAAGAACTAGTCCGCTCCAGTCCAACAAAAATATGTCAATTCCATTCTAATAAGCGTGTGCGTATCCTTGCATCATGAAATTTTATAGCATGCTGATCATATTTTCTACATGTCTCTTACCCATCTCTCTTTTAGAAAATAAGCTTAACAGATAGAAGAATTTCTGCACTAGTATCGTCTGTGAGGAAAGATTCTTGCAGGAATTCTGTGTACTCCAATGCAGATGTAAGTACCTATTGTATATCATTATATTTTTACATCAGCATGTATTTTGTTAATTGGCGTGAATCCAACCTTCATCTGATCTAAATTTAGTTGTAGCAAAATGTATGATTAAAGGCCACAATGTTGACTTTTGTAAGGAAAACTGCCTGGTAGTTTTGCATCCTGAGTTGCATGAGTGTACTATCTCATATCAGTGGGTTTGATTACTTTGGTGCTGCAGTGGATTTTCAGTGTTTTTTACTATGTTGTCCTGTCGTATCCCTAGCTCTTACATCATACTCCCTCCGTCCGGATTACATGTCGCAGAAATGGATAAAACTGGATGTATCTAGAACTGAAATACGCCTAGACCCATCCATTTATTTCCGGATGGAGGGAATACATGTCAATATGTCATGCCTTTCTATTCTTCAGTACCTATTGCATCTCTGCTATAGCATGTTTTGTAATTGAAGCACCATTCTTCTATATAAGGCATGCAAGGGGAAGACGGCTATGTTAGTATCTGAAGGGTTACAAACTAGGTCTTTGCAAAAGATCAAAATGCCAGGAGATAATAAACCAACTCCATTTTTCATAGATACGTAACTCTTCCAAGCCCGATCTTGGTTCCAATGCTGCAGAGAAAGGTTATGGGTAAAAAGAAGGTCTTTATCCTGGTGCTGCGGAGATTGGTGTTGCTGATCGAACTCATTTTATTTCAAGGAGATCGAAAATCTTTGAATTTCTGCGAAACGTTGCTCCAGCACAGAGAAACCCAACTTCCACTGATAATAAGCAGATTCCAGTGGCCAAAGATCTAGTCCGCTCCAGTCTAGCAAAAGAATGTCAATTCCATTCTAAGAAGCGTGTGTGTATCCTCGCATCATGAAATTTTATAGCATTCTGATCATATTTTCCACATGTTTCTTACCCATCTCTCTTTTAGAAAATAAGGTTAAATGATAGAAGATTTCCTTCATTGGGATTGTATTCGAGGAAAATATCTTGCGGGAATTCTCTGTGCTCCAATGCTGATATAAGTACCTATTGTATATCGCTATATTTTTACATCAGCATGTATTTTGTTAATCGACGTGAATCCAACCTTTGTCTGATCTAAAATTAGTTGTAGCAAAATGTTAAAGGCGCTAATGTTGTTTTTTGTAAAGAAAACTGCCTGGTAGTTTTGCATACGGAGCTGCATGAGTGTACTATCTCATATCATGCACATTACTGAATTGTAGTGCTGCTCTGGTTGCCCATTCATTCATTGTGTCAATGTTGCTTTCGTATTACCTTACCTGGCTGATGATAGCTGTGCCATATTGTGTTAATTTGGTGTTGGCTAGTTGCCCAAACGTTCGTTGTGACAATGTTGCTTTCCTATTATCTGACTTGGCCAATGATAGCAATGCTAGTGTCTTAATTTGGTGCAGGCTACTGAAGATAAGAAGACAAACTCTGAAAACAGCAAGGTAACCCCATTGTTTCTTTCCAATAAATCTAGGCCAGGTAATATACCAATAACTCATGATTAATATGTTTGGTTCCCCTCCTAATTTATGTTATGATGCAGTGGTTGAGACACTCTCCACTATCAATAATACAAGCCTGCCAAAATCGCCATCTGAATCTGTTCAGTATCCTATGTCTCGAATGCAACGGAAAAATGTATGTTTGTGAACCAATTAATGGCTGAAGGAACGATGGAAATTGTGGAGGAATCAGAGGTGCGGAGTCGTGCGACACAACAACTGATCAATGTTTTCAGAGACAGTGTAGCAAAGCAACAAGAACTTGCCCACATGCTTATGGGCGTCATCCGTGCTGAGGTTGCAGATTGTGACGTTGTAGATCGTTAGGTTCTGTTCATTTATTTGCACTGGCATCAATCTTTGATTGCCCAGTGGATGTCCGTGGAGACTTGATCTTCGACGGATTCGAGCCCCTGCCTTATGCGCCACACGGTCACGATGAGTACGATTTAGCTCTGCCATCGGACCGTATTCAGGAGACCGCACTGGCAGCCGCTCTGAGCCTGAATTCGGAGTCAGTTGCGCCATCCATGGACGGGTGGATAGACCCCATCACGGATGTCATATCCTTAGCGGCGATCGAGCCGAACATCGACCTTACCCCACACAAGAGCCGTGTTGTCAAACTGCCATATCCTTCTCCGGCCACCGACTCCGAACCGCCTGCGCCCGTTCCTATCAAATCCGATTGGGCGCCGATCATGGAGTTTACCTCTGCGGATATTTTTCAACACTCGCCCTTCGGTGACATACTGAATTCACTAAGGTCTCTATCCTTGTCAGGAGAGTCCTGGCCGAACCATGTCCGGCAGGACTGGGAGACGGATGATGAAGAAATTCATCGCTCACCCACCACCCACTTAGTAGCCACTGTCGATGATTTAACCAACATGCTCGACTTCGACTCCAAAGACATCGACGGTATGGACGACGATGCAGGAGACAAACAGGAACCACTGCCCACAGGGCACCAGATGCCCACTTCATCACATGACGTATACATGGTGGACACACGAAAAGAAAACGACGACGAGGAACGGAAGGACGCAACGAAGGGTTGTCCCTTCGAGAAGCAGTCAAAGCGGTGGCGTAAGCGCCGCTCCAAATCCCGCCTCGGTAGAAACAATGATCATATAGATCCAGCGTTAGAGCAGGGTGAACCATCGCCGGACCACGGCAACACGGAGAATCAAACCGAACAACCTGACTCTGTCAAAGATAATAATCTGGACGACATCACACCGGACAGACACCCGGAGCAACAGAATGACCATCAAAGGCTTGTTGCCACCGCGAGGAGTCTAAAAAAGCAGAAGCAAAGGCTCAAGGCTGCGCAAGACACACTCCGAATCAGATGGAGTAAAGTACTCAACACAGCAGCAAAGTACGGCGATAATCGCCACACTAAGAGCTACCCAAAGCGGAAGTTGCTACCTGAATTCGATGAGGAGGCCTTAGATCCCCCACAACCAAAAATTAAAACGACCATCTGGCCGGATAGACGACCTCACGGCCAACATAGAGAGGCAAACAACGCCGCACACAAGCCAATACGCGATCCACGCGAGGGCTCGCATCAAAAGGACGGCGCAACAAGATACATTTATGGACCACGCAAGCGCGCTCCAGCATACGATGCAACACAACAAACATCCGAACACCACGGTACACCCAGATACAGGGGTGCTGCACACCCCCTATGTTTCACTGATGAGGTGCTGTACCATGAATTTCCATAAGGATTCAAACCCGTAAACATAGAGGCATACGACGGAACAACAGACCCTGGGGTCTGGATTGAGGACTATATCCTCCGTATCCATATGGCTCGAGGAGATGATCTCCACGCCATCAAATACTTACCCCTCAAGCTCAAAGGGCCAGCTCGGCACTGGCTTAAAAGCCTCCCCGAAAGCTCCATTGGAAGCTAGGAAGAGCTCGAAGACGCTTTTCGGGCGAATTTTCAAGGGACTTATGTCCGACCTCCGGATGCGGACGATTTGAGTCATATAACTCAACAGCCCGGAGAGTCAGCCCGAAAGCTTTGGAACAGGTTTCTTAATAAAAAGAACCAAATAGTCGACTGTCCGGACACCGAAGCCTTGGCAGCTTTTAAACACAGCGTCCGAGACGAATGGCTTGCCAGACACCTCGGCCAAGAAAAGTCAAGAACAATGGCAGCATTAACAAGTCTCATGACCCGCTTTTGCGCGGGCAAGGACAGTTGGCTAGCCCGATGCAGCACCAACGACCCAAGTGCATCCGAAGTTAGAGATGAAAACGGGAAATCACGACGCAGCAAAAACAATAAGCGCCGAAATAAAGAAGACAGCCCGAAGAGCATGGCGGTAAACGCCGGATTCACAAGCTCTCGGCCAGGTCAGCAAAAGCCGCCCTCTAAAGGCGCCAGAGATGAACTGTCCAGCCTAAAAAAATTCTAGACCAAATATGTCAGATCCATAGCACCCCCGATAAACCTGCAAATCATACCCATAGAAAATGCTGGGTCTTCAAGTAGTGCGGCAAGCAAAATGCCGAACATAAGGGGCAGGATACACCAAGCGAAGACGAGGATGAGCCTCGCAAGCAAAGCACTGGGGAACAGAAGAAATTTCCACCAGAAGTCAAAACAGTAAATGTGTTACACATGATAAATGGGAGAAACAAGGAGGCACTCCGAGATAAATATGCCCAAGGGCCTATCACCGCGGAATTCTGCCACTGGCCGTCTCAACTGATCACCTTCGACCATCAGGATTACTCGGCAAGTATCCGGTGCGCAGGATGGGCTGCCTTGGTATTAGATCTAATAATTGATGGATACCACTTCACATGAGTCCTGATGGACGGCGGCAGTAGCTTAAACCTGATATATCAGGACACAATCCGCAAAACGGGGATAGACCCAACAAAAATTCGCCGCAGCAATACTACCTTTAAAGGAGTAACACCAGGCCCAGGGGCTCATTGCACGGGCTCCCTGTTACTAGAGGTTATATTCGGCTTCCCCGATAACTTCCGCAGCGAAAATTTAACCTTCCACATCGCTCCGTTCCAAAGTGGCTATCAAGCACTACTCGGACGCGAAGCTTTCGCTCGCTTTAACGCAATACCGCATTACGCTTCCCTCACGCTCAAGATGCCCGGTCCGCATGGCATCATTACAGTAAATGGAAATATTGAGCGATCCCTGCGCGCCGAAGAGAGTGCGGCTCCCTTGGCAGCCACACACTAAAACGGCCTCACCAAATAAAGCATTTGACAGATCGTCAAGACCACGGACACAATTAGACGAGTCCAGTGCAGCTATATGTAATTCATACAGGTCTGGTGGCCACACCCCCATTACAAATACAAGGGGCTCAACACGCTCAAACAAGTGGCAATTTTTGCTCATCTTGAATTGTACATGGTTTCTCTAACATAACCTATCCTTCCGCACGACAACTTTTCACCTAAGTTCCCTTTTTTACAGATGACCATCGTACTACACCCGTCCAGGATACGGCACAACGGAGACACAGGCGCAGACGTGCAGCAGGGACCCGTTCCAAGGATTCTTTTCAGATTAAGACCCTGCGTAAACCTTTCTTATTGTCTCTTATTGACACACATCCCTCGGATTCTCGGTAGAATTGAGAAGGATGCTGACGTCTTGGCATGTGGCCACGTCAGAATAATGCACGTACCTGGACACCAGGGGCTTCTTACAAAGGGCACTGTTAAGGCCCACAATAAAGACCGAATACCTTAGGGAGTGTTCGGCGTCGCGAGTTTGGCCTTATATGCATCAGCTCCGAATCATGTCTTTGGTCAAATGTTGGGTTTGCCCGGCTCCTGTGTTTTGCTGCCTTACGTTCCGCTCTATCGGCTAAGGCGGCACCAGGAGAACTACTGCGATTGTGCCCTGGTTCATCCGGACGAGCACCTTAGTAGAGAAAGCCGAAAACTGGCTGTCATGATATAGCGTGAGACTGGTCAACCACTCGATGACCTATCAGAATCCTAGAATTCCTCCGCCTTAACGAAGGGCCGTTTCCCGGCCAGGCATGTACGCACCCCGAATTCGGGTGAGTGCGGAGCCACCAGGGGCTATATAGTAACCCCACTGTCAAACTCCTCTGGCCAAGTGAAAGTGTTAAAGCATCATAGTCTGGTTGCCTAGTTCGTTGCGCTATCACCTCCTTAATAGGACCAAGACGTTGGATTAAGTGTGAGCACGCGTATTTTGCGAACACCCCCACATTATATGCGTGGGGGCTGAAGCCGACGACTGCAATCTTTCAGGATATACATATATATACGTAAACGGCCGCACAGGAGGCATCATATTACTTTCGGGCAAAAGTATAAATACAACCTTGATAAATTTCATAAAACTTTGTTTTTACAATGGGAATACATGTCACTCAAACATAATATTCTTCGAGCATTGGGCCTCTATCAAAAGAGCACCCTCAAGAACTTCTTCGAAATAGTGCTCGGCAGCCACTCGGCCTATGGCCGAACCCTGCGCCGCAACAGTGGTGGCATCCATCTCCACCAGTATGCTTTGACACGGGCAAAGGCCATCCACGAGCCTTCTATGCACGCCAACCTCTTCATCACATTAATGCGCAACACCACACCAAGGAACTGCATCACTAAGCTGAAATAGCTGTTCGGCTTCGGCCTCTGCGGCCACAGATGATCCACGACGGACCTCATGGCGAGTCCGGACAATCTATTGAGTTTGGCCCATTCGGCAAGCTGATCAGTTAGTGGAAGAGGACGCTCTGGAACATTAAACTGCGACCAGAATAGCTTGTCCACTTCACGATTTGTTTGATCTCTTAAGTATTCGGCCGCATCGACAGCACTCGCCGTCAAATCCAAATATGCGTCTGCCGAACTACACAGCCGATCTAGAGGGGCATACCGCGGATCTCCGAACTTCCTCCGCAGCAAAAAGGGCTTCCCGGCCACAATATCACTGGCTTCACGCAGCTCCTCCTTCTTCGCTCTCATGGCAGAGCGGGTGTCTTTGGTCGCCATCGTGGCCTTTTCGAGGTCCGTCGCCTTCGCTCGGTTTTCTTCTTCAAGGAACTGGCAACGGTCGGCAGTGTATTTTAACTTTACAGCCATCTTGGCCATCTTCTCTTTGCTCTCGCAATGCGCGGCCTTCTCGGCTCTTAACTCTTCGGCCGCCTTCAAAGAAGCCGCATTACTACTCCTTGCTTGTTCTTTGGCTCGGGCAAGTTCCGCCTGAAGGGTCTCCATGGTGGCAGCTCCATCTGCAGTCAAAACATATTAAAGATACTGGCATCACGCTGCTCTTACTATGTGACATTCACCAGAAAACATCACTTACCCTGTGCCTTGTCAAGCCGCTTGTTAACAAGCTCGATGTCGGCATCTGCCGCATCTAGTTGCCGCTTTAGTTCGGCAAACTCATTAGTCCGGCTAGCCACCGGAGCTTCCACCACCTGCACATAAAAGCAGTATGGTTACTACTTGGGACTACGATCCGATGTTTGCCGCCATTCTCGGCAACAACCAGAGTCTCAGGGGCTACTATCTACACAGGGCACACCTAAAAATGCACGGTACTATCACAAATGTATATCATTTTATGTACCTCAAAGCCCGTTAGTAGACTCATAAAGGCGTCATGCAAGCCGCTTTTGGCGGACGAAATCCTTTCCATCACCGTACCCATCAACGTACGGTGCTCTTCCGAGATGGTCGCTCGCTTTAGCAGTTCCCTCAGTACGTCCGACCGCATACCAGACGGCGACGGACTCCTTTGTTTGCCCTCTTCAAGAGCCGGATGCTGGGGACTTCAGGTGACTATAGGATTATCTTCTGGCCTCACCGGATCCAGAGAGGCCCTCCATGACGACACTTCAAGGTCGCCCGCTTCTTGAGCGGGGGAGTCCGGGGGAGGCATTTAACTCTCCATCATCTCTGGAAGAAGGTCCCCTGAAGACGAGCTCTGTTGAGAAGGTCTAAGATCCGAACTACAAGATAAACGCTTCGGTTATTTTCCTCGGAAGTAAGGTAGAATATCTTTACTATTAAGTAGATTTTGATCACTTACGGCTCGCTAGAGGGCTGATCCATATGCGGACTTTGTGCGGCAAGAGCACCTTCCAAGGCAGGACCCTCTGCTGGAGACTTCTTCTCCCGTTTGGAAGCCTTGGTTTCCGGATCTTCAGAGGCAGTCCTCTTCCTTCCCCGGAGCGAGAGAAGGTCAGATTCTTCCCCTTGGTTATCCTCCCTCACGGAGGCGCTCATTCCCTCGGTTGGAATTGGTGGCAATGGGGGCCTGCTTTCGCCCTCATTATTCCCGCCTTTATCTTCCTTTGAGGGCTCCGGGCAAGGTGCTAGCTCGAGCATCTTTTCCAGTACCGGATTGTCCAAACCCTCAGGAAGGGGGGCCGAACACCGAATCATCTTCGCCTTTGTTAGCCAGTCCTGGTTAGAGAGCGATTTCTCAGAATGACGTCATGATAAATAAAAGATGGTGTGTTCGGCTAGAGGAATACTTACTTGGTCGGCGGTGCGGTTGCTGCTCAGGCCCACGTCCTCGGTAGTATCCGGACACACTATTTGGGGTCCGAAGAATGATTTATACATCTCCTCGTGCGTCAGGCCGAGGAAATTCTGAATAGTGCGTGGTCCTTCTGGGTTGAACTCTCACATGCAGAGGGGCCGACGTTTGCAAGGCTGGACTCGACGAACCAGCATGACTTGCACCACCATAACCAGACTAAAATCCCCTTCGAAGAGATCTTGAATGCGGCTCTGCAGTATAGGCACGTCCTTGGCTGGTCCCCAGCTCAGCCCTCTGCAAATCCATGACATCAGTTGTGGTGGAGGGCCCGAGCAGAAAGCAGGGGCATCTACCCACTTGGCACTTCTGGGAGCTGTGATGTAAACCTGTTGCCATAATCCGGATACCTCTGGAAAGGAACCCTTTGGCCATGAAGCGCTGGCAGTTTTGCTTATTAGAGCACCTCCGCACGCTGCGTGCTGCCCTTCGACTATCTTCGGCTTCACGTCAAAAGTCTTGAGCCACAGGCCGAAGTGAGGGGTAATGCGGAGAAAGGCCTCACAAATGACAACGAAGGATGATATGTGTAGGAGGGAATCCGGGGCTAGATCGTGAAAATCCAGCCCGTAATAGAACATAAGACCCCTGACAAAGGGATCTAGAGGAAGGCCTAGCCCTCGGAGGAAGTGGGGGACGAACACGACGCTCTCGTTGGGTTCGGGAGTAGGAATGACCTGCCCTCGGGTGGGCAGCCTGTGTGAAATCTCGGCGGGCAGATATCTGGCCTCTCTCAACTTTTTGATGTCCTCCTCCATGACGGAGGAAGGCATCCACCGGCCCTGGAGGCTGGATCCGGACATGATTGGAGATCCGAAGCACCTGGCCTGGGCTTTGGGTGTTAGAACTCGAGGCGGGGGAAGGATTCGATTGAGCACGGGAGGGAAAAAGTAAAAGCCTTGTCCCTTTATAAAGAGGGTGAATATCAAGTGTCCTCCTCGTAGCTGTTTGGGACTTTCCTAAAATCTAGGAGTCCTAGGCGCTGAGGGAGTCCTGGATTAGGGGGTGTTCGAGTAGCCGGACTATACCTTCAGCCGGACTCCTGGACTATGAAGATACAAGATTGAAGACTTCGTCCCGTGTCCGGATGGGACTTTCCTTGGCGTGGAAGGCAAGCTTGGCGATGCGGATATTCAAGATCTCCTACCATTGTAACCGACTCTGTGTAACCCTAACCCTATCCGGTGTCTATATAAACCGGAGGGTTGTAGTCCATAGGCAATCAACTCCATACACAACAATCATACCATAGGCTAGCTTCTAGGGTTTAGCCTCCTTGATCTCGTGGTAGATCTACTCTTGTACTACCCATATCATCAATATTAATCAAGCAGGAGTAGGGTATTACCTCCATCGAGAGGGCCCGAACCTGGGTAAAACAAAGTGTCCCTGTCTCCTGTTACCATCCGGCCTAGAAGCATAGTTCGGGACCCCCTACCCGAGATCCGCCGGTTTTGACACCGACATTGGTGGTTTCATTGAGGGTTCCTCTGTGCCGTCACAATCAGGAAGGATGCCTCTTCCCGTCTTTAAACACGGTGCCATTGCTAAGGGAGCCTTGGCTGTTGGCCAGACCCTCCGGCTTGGTGGTTTCCTCATGACCACCTGTTCGGCTGTTGCGCCGACGGTGACCTTCGGGTCATCAAAAGCAACCTACACGTCAGCTCGGAGCTCGTCGAGCAGCTAGATCCAATGGAGCTCTGTTCCGTAAATGAGCTCTTGGATCGCATTGCCGCCCTAGGGGTCGCTACGGATTACGACCAGGTTGGGCTTAAACCCGATCTAAGAGAAATTAACTCTCCCCAAGTCACCCACCACGTTGCCGTGGTAGAGGCGCAGTGCGGCGACCCTTCATCTATTTTAAGGACTAGCTATGTCCGAATTCCCGACTCCTCCAAGCCAGAACCCGCGGAGGGGAGGATGTAACTCAAGACCTGAGCTTAGGATCAGGCAACAGGCTAGATTCGTTGGACAACATCCAAGAATCCGAACTTCAGAGTTCGGAAACTCTTCGGCCTCCGAATCTTGGATTGGGTGAGGTTTCAGATTCAACGACACCCGCCCACCCGAACATAAGCGATCTCTCCCAAATCAGGCAGAGGCCCGAGGAAACAGTACATCATTACTAGGCCAGATTCCTCCTGGTTATGAACAGGATAAAGGATTGCCGCGAGGAAGACGCAACCTCAATTTTCTGCAGTAATTGCACGGACGAGGGAATCCTTAACGCCGTAAGTCGTCGTGATATTACACGCTTCGCTGACTTGGCGTCCATAGTACAAAAATATTGTGCGATGGAAAGCGCCTGGAAAACCGAAATAAAATTTTGGGATAATCCGGCCTTGAATAGTAATCCCGTGCGAACTAAGAGGGTGCATCATCATAGGACACCCAGGATAAACACCAAAAAGCCAAAACCCTCTACAGGGCATGGAACCGTACTGGAAAGGTGGCTTGATGGACCATGTAGAATTCACAGTACAGAGGACGCCACACCAACTCACAGCCTCAGAGCATGTTGGATACTCCGGCAGGTGGCCAAAATTGGCGAGGACCTCTTAATCCTGGAGGCCGCAAAAAGCTAGCCCGAGGACACCAGTACCGTTCTCAAAGTCTTCGAGACTTTCGCATTAAACAATGTGCGAAAAAGAACACTCTGCAGCCTTGCCGAAGTCTATCATGTTGCAACAATAAATCCATGGAGCGACACTGCTATTACCTTCAACGCAAGTGATGAACCTAAATTCCGAAAAGCCCGAGCACCAGCCGCATTGGTCCTCAGTCCCATAGTGGACGACTTTCGCCTCACCAAGGTGCTCATGGATGGAGGCAGCGGACTGAACCTCATTTATGAGGAAACCCTTCAAAAAATGGAAATAGACTTGAGCCGCGTCGAGCGAAGCAGCACAACCTTTAGAGGAATAATCCCCAGTCGGGAAGCGCGCTGCACAGGAAAAATCACACTAGATGTGGTGTTCGGCACGCCGGATAATTACAGGTCCGAAGAAGTCACGTTTCAAGTGGCCCCGTTTAAGAGTGGACATCACGCTTTACTGGGACGGGAAGCATTCACAATCTTCCAAGAAATACCCCATTACGGGTACATGAAGCTTAAGATGCCGGGCCGAACGGAATTATCACTCTAGCTAGTGATCCGGACGTTGCACTCCGCGCCGAAAACAAGACGGCCGCATTAGCCCTTGAGGCACTATCCGAAGCCCTAGCGGCCGAGGAACTGACTGCGCTGCGCTCCATGGTTAACAGGGATGATGTGATACTCGATAAGAGATCCAAATCCACATCCTTCAAGCCAGCTGACGAAATAGTCAAATTCTAGGTCCATCCAACGGACCCCAATAAAACAGCTTCCATCAGGGCACGACTGAGCCCTGATGTAGACGCCGCACTGCGAGAGTTCCTATGAGAGAACTGGGACATTTTCGCCTGGCACCCTTCAGACATGTCAGGGATCCCACACAAGCTGGCCAAACACAGCTTAAATATCCTAAAAGGATTCAAACCTGTCATACAAGCCCTTCGGCGTTTTTCCGAACCCAAGAGACAGGCTATGGGAGAGGAGCTAGCCAAGCTATTGGAGGCCGGATTCATTAGAGACATAAAACATCCGGACTGGCTAGCAAACTTGGTGATGGTACCAAAGAAGGACAAATCCTGGCGCCTGTGTGTCGATTTTAAAGACCTTAACAAGGCTTGCCCAAAGGATCCCTTCCCCCTCCCCCATATCGATCAAATTATCGATGCCACCGCAGGACACGACTCGTTGTGTTTCCTCGATGCATACTCCGGTTACCATCAAATCAAGATGGCAGAATCAGACCAAGCTGCAACAGCATTCATCACACCATACGGCCCATTCTGCTTCAACACAATGCCCTTCGGGCTGAAAAATGCCGGCGCAACATATCAACGCATGATCCAGACATGTCTGGCAAATCAGATCGGCAAAACAGTGGAGGCGTATGTGGATGATGTGGTCGTCAAATCAAGACATGTCAAATCTCTAATAGACGACTTGAGGCTTACTTTCGATAACCTCTGAAAATACGACATCAAGCTCAACCCGGAAAAATGCGTCTTCGGCGTTCCAGCCGGAAAGCTCTTGGGCTTCATTGTATCCGGTAGAGGAGTTGAAGCTAATCCAGCCAAGATCCGAGCTTTGTCACAATTGGATATCCCAAAGGACCTCAAACAAATACAAAAATTAACTGGATGCGTGGCGGCTTTAAGCCGCTTCATCTCCTGCTTGGGAGAAAAGGCACTACCCCTCTATCGCCTCCTTCGGCGCACCGAACACTTCGAGTGGACGGAGGCCGACACGGCCGGACTTGATGAAATAAAAGCCATATTGGCAACAAACCCAGTCCTGGCCGCGCCGAACACCGGCGAACCAATGTTATTGTACATTGCAGCAACACATCAAGTTGTCAGCGCAGTGCTCGTTGACGAGCGGGAAACGGACGGACACAAATTCCCCTTCAAAGGCCGGTCTACTACGTATCCACTGTCCTCACTCCATGCAAATCACGGTACCCGCATTATCAAAAGATTGCATACGCGGTATTCATGGCATCCCGGAAGCTATGACACTACTTTCAAGAGTGTTCCATAACAGTAGCCTCGGAAGTACCACTCAACGATATTATCAACAACCGCGACGCAACGGGCCGGATTGCAAAATGGGCCATCGAGCTTCTCCCGTTTGATATAACCTATAAGCCACGGCGAGCTATTAAATCGCAAGTTTTGGCCGACTTCGTCGCAAAATGGACGAAGGCCGAGCTCCCTAAAGAGTACGGCACATATTCAAAGTGGATTATGCATTTCGACGGCTCCAAAATGTTGGCCGGACTGGGGGCTGGCATCGTCCTGACGTCCCCCATAGGAGACACAGTCCAATATGTGCTCCAGATCATGTACATGGATTCCAATAATGCAGCCGAATATGAGGCCCTCCTACATGGTCTCCGGATAGCAGTATCCATGGGTATCCAGTGCCTAGAGGTACGCGGGGATTCAAACCTCGTGATATCCCAAATAAATGGATACTTCGACGCCAAGGACCCAAAAATGGCAGCTTACCGCAACGCCGTCCTAAAAATGTCAGCTCGGTTCGAAGGGCTGGAGTTTCACCATATAGCCCGAGAAAACAATCAAGCAGCGGACGTCCTGGCACGCATCGGAGCAAAACGCGATGCAGTCCCCCCAACATCTTTTTGGAAAGATTGTTCAAGCCATCCGTAACATGGGAGGGGGAACCCGTAAATAACAGCCTGGACCCAGCCGCACCACTCGACGCCGAACAATCTGACACAATTGGAGTCTCTGCTAATGAAATCACACCTTCAGCCCATGTAATAATGGCGGTCATCGCCCCGTGGACAGAACCATTCCTAGCCTACCTTACTAGGCAGGAACTCCCGGAGGACCAAAACGAGGCCCGCTGCATAGTGCGGCGATCTAAAGCCTATAGAGTCCATGAGGGAGAGCTTTATAAGAAAAGCACTACCAGAGTCCTTCAAAGGTGCATCTCCGAAGAGGAAGGGCGGAACCTTCTGGCTGAAATTCATGCCGGACTCGGTGGTCACCACGCCGCTGCTCGGTCCCTTGTTAGCAAGGCTTTCCGTACAGGCTTTTATTTGCCGACGGCCCGGGAAGACGCTCAGGACTTAGTCCAACGATGCGCTGGTTGCCAACTTTTTGCCAACCAAAGCCATATGCCACCCACCGCACTCGAAACTATACCCATCACCTGGCCTTTTGCGGTCTGGGGGCTTGACATGGTCGGACCCCTTAAAGGTGGGACCGATAGGAAAAAATACTTACTGGTCATGGTGGACAAATTCACCAAATGGATAGAAGCCAAGCCTGTTAAAATGGCCGAATCCGGACCTGTGATAGACTTCATATCCAGGGTGGTACACCCCTATGGCGTCCCCCACAGCATCATAACCGATAACGGTACAAACTTTACCGCCGACGAGGTAAAACTCTGGTGCAAAAACATGGGCATCAAGCTCGATTATGCTTCTGTCTATCACCCACAAACCAACGGCCAGGTCGAATGTGCAAATGGTCTTATAATGAGCGGCATTAAACCCAGACTGGTGCGGTCCCTCAAGAAATCTAACACGCACTGGGTAGAGGAGCTCGACTCCGTGCTATGGGGGTTGCGGACCACGCCAAATTGCACCACCGGATACACACCATTTTTTATGGTGTACGGCGCAGAGGCAGTTCTGCCCTGCGACATAATTCATGACTCACCTAGAGTGCGCATGTACGAAGAAAGAGAAGCCGAGCTCGATCGGCAGGACAACTTGGATGACCTGGAGGAGGAGCGCGACGTGGCAAAAGCCCGTTCCGCATTTTATCAACAGCAGGCCCGAAGATATCAAAGCAGAGAAGTACGGGCCAAAAATTACAATGTTGGCGAACTAGTTCTACGCCTGCCGGATAAGAAAAAGAAAAAACTCAAGCCCAAGTGGGAAGGTCCATTCATAATCGACCAAGTCCTGACTGGCGGGGCGTACCGCCTGCGAGATGCGTCGGATAACCGACTCGAGCCGAACCCGTGGAACGCCACCCGTCTCCGAAGATTCTATGCCTAGCGCCGGACTCTGTGTTCGTCTCCTTCCTCTATCCATTTTTTGCATTTTTCTGTCTTACATTTCTCTCCTTCCCCTCTTTTCTTTTATAGCCCTTAAAGGCTTATCTAGTGACGCGCCACTCGCGCTCATTAAACCTGGGGGCTTCTTTAACAGAAGCTTATTTATACGGGCTTCACGCCCAACACATGCGTCAAACTTCCGCATGTACCTTTTTCTTCACCATTATATGCATCGATATGACTTAAGTTTTGGCCAAGCTGGGTTCCCTGGCTCCTGTGCTTACCCCTACGTTCCCAATTGTTCGGCTAGGTGGTAAAGGGAGCACCTCTGTGATTGTTACTGCCGGGTCAGCCGGATGTGTACCTCAGACTGGGTGAAGCCGAAAGCTAGCGTTCTTAAGGGAATATTCGGTCGGTGAGATAAAAGATGATCTTTTTTCTTTTTTTATATGTGCCCCTAGATGCTTTTTTCTGCGTCTTTTTACGTAGTCCGGACATGCACTTTAGGGCATGCCTCCCAGCGAAAGGAACCCCTAACGGAACTATTCTCTCTGGAAGATGTTTCTTACTAACCATGTAATATAACAAAACTAGTTGGGCACTTGTTTGATAAAGCACTAATGACCCCTACGCCTGGTCTCCACGCATACCATGGTTCTTATATAACCGCTATGGTATTCGGACACACTCCGGACTGTCAGGTCCCGAGGTTGAAGCAAAAAGGTCGGCAACGACAAACGATCTACAATCCGGCTAGAAGGCATTACACATGTCAATTCAAAATTACAGTCATTCTGACTGATTGTATTCCTCTTCTATACCATCTAACAGGCTGTCTAATTTACAGTCCTGCTGGGAATACTTCGCGGCCAACTCTACTTGGCCGTATACTAAGCTCACAGGGATCTCCTTCCCGTCAGGCCCCACTGGTCTGACCTCGGCCATGTGGTTTGGGTCAAACTTCGTAAAACGGGTCTTCACCATGGCCCAGGCTTCCCTAGCGCCTTGTCGGCAGGCCGATATCTTCCACAACCGGAAGCACCGCCGAGCTCCCTTCAGCTTCTCCGCAAGCTCTCCAAGGCCCTCGGGCATGGAGTGGGCAGGCCATAAAGCTTGGGCAACACCTTGCATCGCCTGCCAAATTTGCTCGTGCAGTTGCATGAGTTCGGGAAGAAGGTCACCCGTAGAACCGGGCATCTCCTCTACAAGAAGATCTGTGAGCATACCTACAGACATTACTCTGTTAGTCGACTTCTTCGCCGAACTCTTTTTTCAAAGTTCATTCAAGCACTTACTAAAAATGCCGCGTCGAAGCCGCTGATTCTCCTTCGTGGAGTCTGACAGCTGGCCACGAACATCTTTAAGTTCGACGTCCAGCTTGGTGTTGGCATCCTGAAGATCATTCTTCTCTCGCCTCACGCTTGTCAACATACTCTCACCGGCCTTTAGCTGGCGTAAGAGTTGTTGTTTGTCCGGATCGAGTCCGGCGCCATCTGCAATATGATTTGTCAGATTTACACCCACACCACACAATACTAATCTTTCTAAGTGTATCTTACCTGAGGGGGTCTCTTTGGACTCCCCTGCTGCGGCTAGTGCGGCCTCTAGTTGGGCCTTGCACTTTTCCAGCTCCTGGGACAATACAGTATTCTTCTCTGTAAGAACCTGCATATTAAAAGATCCTTAAATTAGTTGCTCTAACTGTTTCAAGTCTCGGGGGCTACTGGTATATATATATTTGACCAAAATTTTCTTACCCGTATGTCTTTTACATACTGCTCCGTGGCTCTGGCTAAACCATTTTGAGCGGCACGGAGGTACGCATCTCCCGAATTAAAGGCATCTAAAGCCTCTTGGGAGAAACAAGCGTCGCGTAGAACTGTCTGGCGACGCCTGTGGTTCATGGCACTCTCCACTTCAGAATTTGTGGCAAACAGCCTATCCTCATCCTTTGTCAGAGGAGCGTCCGGTACGCGCCTTGTGCTCGCCTCCGTTTCCTGGCCAGCCGTTGGAGCCTGGCTGGTGGAGGCGCGATTGGCAACCTCTCTGGATGTAGTCCGGCGAGGTCTCTTCGTTCTGAAGATAGCAGGAACGTTAATATGCCCTGACAGAATAACACTAGGGAAACAGAGGGTGCGCTATACCTTTGCGCCGGCATCTCAGTCCGGACTTCATTCATTTTTGCCCCACGGGGCCCTGCGGCCCCTCGTTGGCTAGCCGCCGCAGGTTCAGCCTCCTGCCTTGGAAAACTCCCCTGCAAAACACGGTTGTCGTCAGAAACACCAGAATACGCGAGAGTGCAATCTCTCTCGAGGGAATGAGACTCCGGCTTCTATCACCTGGGAGGCCGGGATTAACCCTGGGTAATCAGCCGTGATGGCTACCAAGGTATTGTCCTTGCTTAGTTGATGGAACACCCCGTCGATAAGCTCCACCGATATGTCCGGATCCTCTTCGGAGTCCGGATCGAGGGACCGTTCTGGGTCCTCGGGCTGTGGAGGGCGGCTGTTTATATCCTTTACCTCCTGTCGCAGTTCCTGCACTGAAGTCGTTAGACTACATATCTAACCGTGGGATTATAGAACAAACGGGCAAGTGCAATTATTCTCTTACCCAACTTGGAGGATCGTACATAGTAAATCCGGCCTGTGGATTGACGCGGAGGAATTCCTCCTTTTCTCCCTTATACAAAGAGGATAAGATCTTTACTAAGGCGGCGGCTGAGTCCGGCCCCTTACGACCGTAACCCGTGGCGTCATCCTCCCCGTTGAAATCCCACATGGGGTGGCCTCTATATTGAAGCGGCTGCACCCCCCGCATAATGCATGCGGCCATGACTCCAATCATGGTTAGTCCGGAATGAGCCAACAGTCTTATCCGGCCCATCAGGTAAAGGACGTCTCTGTCACTTTCTCTCTGAGAGTTCCGCGGACGCCAGCTCAAGCGTTTCTTCAATGGAGCACTGTTGAACTCAGGGAGACCGACCCGGATAGGGTCCGGTAGCGGGACGTCATCTATGTAAAACCATTCCGATGGCCAGTCCTCGGACGCCTTCTTTGGGGTTCCGGATAGGTATCCGGTCCCGGCAATGCACCATACTTCGGCTCCGCACACTTGATATATAGACCCCTTTTCAGAATGGGGCACCAGGCAGAATAACCTCTTCCACAACGCGAAATGAGCCTCAACGCCTAAAAATAGCTCGCAAATGGTGACGAAACCCGCGATGTGCAATACGGAGGCGGGCGTGAGATTGTGCAGTTGGAGGCCGTAGAACTCTAGAAGCCCGCGGAGAAATGGGTGAATTGGGAATCCCAGTCCCCTTATTAGATAGGGGACGAGGCACACCCGCTCTCCTTTAGAAGGATTGGGGGTGCTCTCCGCTTGTTTTCCGCCATTATAGGTGGCGAGACCGGCTCGGACCGGGACCATGTATGCCTGAGGGAGGAATCCCTTGGCCTGAAGTGACGCTAACTTGCTATGCGGGATGGTGCAACTCTCCCAGTCCCAGGGTTTGGGACCGGAGGGGCGAGGGGAGGAGCTGCGACGGCTGGTCATGTTGGAATGGACCTTTGCTGGAAGCGCTCTGATGATAATTCGCGGAAAGGAGAAGATGTGGTTTGGACCTAAATCCCCATCCCGTTAAATAGGCGTCTCGTTTATACGGCTAGGGGTGTGGATGTAAAAACGCCCCGGCTTTTCGCATTTGTTTGAACACGTGGAAGATGGCCATTATTGGGCATGGAAGCCGAGGAGGACTACATTACAAAAAACGGACATTATTCCTACAGGTACACAAGATTTGGAGAAGAACCCGCCTTGCAATGCCGAACAAATCTGCGCGCCGGACTCATCGTCATTGAAGCCTGGTTCGGGGGCTACTGAGGGAGTCCTGGATTAGGGGGTGTTTGGGTAGCCGGACTATACCTTCAGCCGGACTCCTGGACTATGAAGATACAAGATTGAAGACTTTGTCCCGTGTCCGGATGGGACTTTCCTTGGCGTGGAAGGCAAGCTTGGCTATGCGGATATGCAAGACCATTGTAACCGACTCTGTGTAACCCTAACCCTATCCGGTGTCTATATAAACCGGAGGGTTGTAGTCCGTAGGCAATCAACTCCATACACAACAATCATACCATAGGCTAGCTTCTAGGGTTTAGCCTCCTTGATCTCGTGGTAGATCTACTCTTGTACTACCGATATCATCAATATTAATCAAGCAAGAGTAGGGTATTACCTCCATCGAGAGGGCCCGAACCTGGGTAAAACAAAGTGTCCCCTGTCTCCTATTACCATCCGGCCTAGACGCACAGTTCGGGACCCCCTACCCGAGAGCCGCCAGTTTTGACACCGACAGGCGCGGTTGGGTTACCCACGACCGTATTGATGAGAATCCCGTAATAAGGGGGACACGATCTCTGCTTTGACAAGACGTGTCAAGAAACTGCCTTGCGTTAGGAGCGGGGCTAATTAAAGAAAAATGGTTCAAATAATCGCCGAGCCAAATGGCATGATGTCATGTTGCCAAAACGTGTCAGCAAATTAGATTTGTGTAAATATTATTCTCTCTACGGTGGTATGTGGAACTTATTTTGCAGGGTCGGACACTATCCTTTCATTCAAACTCTTCTGTGGTATATCCGGAGGAGGAACGCGCCTTGCAATGCCGAAGACAACACTGCGCGCCGGACTCATCGTCATTGACGCCTGGTTCAGGGGCTACTGAGGAAGTCCGGGATTAGGGGGTCTCCGGACAGCCGGATTGTTGGACCATGAAGATACAAGATTGAAGACTTCGTCTCGTGTCCGGATGGGACTCTACTTGGCGTGGAAGGCAAGCTAGGCAGTACGGATATTGATAACTCCTCCTTTGTAACCGACCTTGTGTAACCCTAACCCCGTCCGGTGTCTATATAAACCGGAGGGTTTTAGTCCGTAGGACAACATACAATCATACCATAGGCTAGCTTCTAGGGTTTAGCCTCTCCGATCTCATGGTAGGTCAACTCTTGTAATACTCATATCATCAAGAATAAATCAAGCAGGACGTAGGGTTTTGCCTCCATCAAGAGGGCCCGAACTTGGGTAAAACATCGTGTCCCCTGCCTCCTGTTACCATCCACCTTAGATGCACAGTTCGGGACCCCCTACCCGAGATCTACCGGTTTTGACACCGACATCGGCCCATTAAGTTAATGGGCCATTACCAGGCTGAAAGTTAATGGTCGGCCCTCTTAAATCTCGGGTCGTTAACAGGCTAACATCCAAGCGGGCAATAGGTGGGCCCAATTGATTTCACGGGCCGTTAACATGTCGTTACTAAGTTCGGGCTAGATATGGCCCAACTATACTGTGGGCCTTTAGCAGGCCGAAAGAGACAGTGGGATTGTACTGGACCATGAAGAGCATGGGCCGCTAAGAGGCCGAAAGTCAGGTTGTATTGTAAATGGCCCAACTATGTTGTGGGTCTTTAGCAGGCCGGAAGAGAAACCGGGCTGGTATTGGACCATGAAGGGCATGGGTCGTTAAAAGGCCAAAACTCAGGTCTGACTACAAATGGCCAACTCATTTATGGTCCGTTAATAGGCTGAAAGGCACACAGGGCCGGGAATTGGCCCAACACTTAAATGGGTCGCTAAAAGGCCAAAACCCAGGTCCGACTACAAATGGCCCAACAGATATATGGGTCGTCACCAGGCTGAAAGACACACTGGGCCGGAAATTGGCCCAACACATAAATGGGTCGCTAAAAGGCCGAAACTCAGGTCCGACTACAAATGGCCCAACCAATTTATGGGCCGTCAACAGGCTGAAAGAAACACTGGGCCGAAAATTAGCCCAATATTTAAATGGGTCGCTAAAAGGCCGAAAGATGTACATCGTGAAAATTGGCCCATCCACTGAATGGGCCGTTAACAGGCCGAAATCTCATCGGGCTGATATTGAGCCCAAATATATAGCGGGCTGTTAACGGGCTCGAACTGATGATGGGCTGCAATGGTGTCAAATCTTTAACGGGTCGTTGACGGGCCGAATTGGCACATCTCGTATGGGTCGTGGGCTTAAATGGACCTGACACAAGTAGGCCTTATATTGGTCGGCCTACAATTTTTTACTGGGCCGGCCTTTTTCACCGGAATGGGCCACTGTTGGGCCGTGCCACGTGTCGACCTATCATAGGCGCCTCCTGTCCAATGAGTGGATGACATCTGTCCCAACGGTGAGGCAACATGTGTTTCCTTCGGCCAATGATGATTTTACACGTGGAAAATTCCCATTGTTCTGGGCTGTTAACGGGTTATTGATACGTCTCCATCGTATCTACTTTTCCAAACACTTTTTCCCTTGTTTTGGACTCTAACTTGCATGATTTGAATGGAACTAACCCGGACTGACGCTATTTTCAGTAGAATTACCATGGTGTTATTTATGTGCAGAAACAAATGTTCTCGGAATGACCTAAAACTTCACGGAGCAACTTTTTGGAAAATATAAAAAATACCTGCAAAATATGAAGGCCAGGGGGCCCACCACCTGTCCATGAGGGTGGGGGCGCGCCTGCCCCCTAGGGCGTGCCCCCCTACCTCGTGGGCCCCCTGGAGCTCCTTCGACTCCAACTCCAACTCTATATATTGTGTTTCGGGGAGAGAAAAAATCAGAGAGAAGGATTCATCGCGTTTTACGATACGGAGCCGCTGATACGTCTCCAACGTATCTACTTTTCCAAACACTTTTGCCCTTGTGTTGGACTCTAACTTGCATGATTTGAATGGAGCTAACCCGGACTGACGCTGTTTTCAGCAGAATTACCATGGTGTTATTTATGTGCAAGATCAAACGTTCTCGGAATGACCTGAAACTTCACGAATACACTTTTCAGAAAATAAGAAAGTACCTGCCAAAGATGAAGGCCAGGGGGCCCACCGTCTTGCCACGAGGGTGGGGGTGCGCCCCCTACCTCATGGGCCCCCTGTTGCGTCTCCAACTCCAACTCCACCTCCATATATTGAGTTTCGATGAGAAAAAAATCAGAGAGAAGAAATCATCGCATTTTATGATACGGAGCCGCCGCCAAGCCCTAAAACCTCTCGGGAGGGCTGATCTGGAGTCTGTTCGAGGCTCTGGAGAGGTGAATTTGTCGCCATCGTCATCACCAACCATCCTCCATCACCAATTTCATGATGCTCACCGCCATGCGTGAGTAATTCTATTATAGGCTTGCTGGACGGTGATGGGTTGGATGGGATCTATCATGTAATCGAGTTAGTTTTGTTAGGGTTTGATCCCTAGTGTCCACTATGTTCTGAGATTGATGTTGCTATGACTTTGCTATGCTTAATGCTTGTCACTAGGGCCCGAGTGCCATGATTTCAGATCTGAACCTATTATGTTTTCATCAATATATGAGTGTTCTTGATCCTATCTTGCAAGTCTATAGTCACCTATTATGTGTTATGATCCCTTAACCCCGAAGTGACAATAATCGGGATACTTACCGGTGATGACCGTAGTTTGAGGAGTTCATGTATTCACTATGTGTTAATGCTTTGTTCTGGTTCTCTATTAAAAGGAGGCCTTAATATCCCTTAGTTTCCGTAAGGACCCCGCTGCCACAGGAGGGTAGGACAAAAGATGTCATACAAGTTCTTTTCCATAAGCACGTATGACTATATTCGGAATACATGCCTACATTATATCAATGAACTGGAGCTAGTTCCGTGTCACCCTAGGTTATGACTATTACATGATGAACCGCATCCGGCATAATTCTCCATCACTGATCCATTGCCTACGAGCTTTTCCTATATTGTTCTTTGCTTATTTACTTTTCTGTTGCTGTTGCTATCATCACTACAAAACACCAAAAACATTGCTTTTACTACGGTTACCTTTTGCTACCGTTATCACCACTATCATATTACTTTGCTACTAAATACTTTGCTGCAGATATTAAGTTTCCAGGTGTGGTTGAATTGACAACTCAGCTGCTAATACTTGAGAATATTCTTTGGCTCCCCTTGTGTCGAATCAATAAATTTGGGTTGAATACTCTACCCTCGAAAACTATTGCGATCCCCTATACTTGTGGGTTATCAAGACTATTTTCTGGCGTCGTTACCGGGGAGCATAGCTATATTCTTTGAGTCACTTGGGATATATATCTGCTTATTATTATGAAGAACTTGAGAAATCCAAAAACCAAGATCTATCCCTCAACTACGAGGGGAGGTAAGGAATTGCCATCTAGCTCTGCACTTGATTCACCTTCTGTTTTGAGTAAGTTTGCGACACCTACACCTGCTTCTGCTATTCGTTCTGATATGTCGCATGTTATTGATGATGCCACTTCTGCTATGCATGATACTTATGATAAAACTACCACTATGCCTGATACTACTATGTCACTTAGTGCTTTTCTTGATGAACAACTTGCTAGGGCTAGAGAAATTGAAAATATTGAATCTGATGATACTGATGAAAGTGATGATGAAGAACCACTTGCTATTCCTAAGGGTTATGTATTTGATCGAGATGCTTCTTTAGCTATTTTAGCTTGCAGAAATAGAACTGAAGTTAAAAGATTATTAGCTAAATTGAGTAAGCAATCCCTAAATGATAGAATGAAACCTGACCCTGCTTTGGCTAGTTCACCCATCTTTGTTACTGATAAGGATTATGAATTCTCTGTTGATCCTGATATAATTACTTTGGTTGAATCTGATCCTTTTCATGGTCATGAATCTGAAACTGTTGTGGCACATCTTACTAAATTAAATGAAATAGCTACCCTGTTCACTAAAGATGAGAGAACTTGCTACTTTTACATCCTTAAAATATTTCCGTTCTCATTAAAGGGTGATGCTAAGATATGTTTTAATTCTCTTGATCCTGGTTGTGTGCGTAGTCCCCAGGATATGATTTATTACTTCTCTACTAAATATTTCCCCGCTCATAAGAAACAAGCTGCCTTAAGGGATATATATAATTTTGTGCAAATTGAAGAAGAGAGTCTCCCACAAGCTTGGGGGAGGCTTCTCCAATTACTTAATGCTTTGCCTAATCATCCTCTTAAGAAAAATGAAATACTTGATATCTTTTATAATGGACTAACCGATGCCACCAGATATTACCTGGATAGTTGTGCTGGTTCTGTTTTCAGGGAAAGAACACCGGATGAAGCTGAAATTCTATTGAATAATATGTTGACAAATGATAATTGCACACCTCCGGAGCCAATTCCTGAGCCTATTCCTAAACCAACTCCGAAGAAGAGGGGTATTCTATTTCTCAGTCCTGAAGATATGCAAGAGGCAAAGAAATCTATGAAAGAAAAGGTATTAAAGCTGAAGATGTTAAGAATTTACCTCCTATTGAAGAAATACACGGTCTTAATTTACCGCCTGTTGAAGAAACATATAATCCAACTTCTTTACCTATTGAAGAAACTCATGGTCTTGATAACCCGACACAGGTAGTAAAGGTAAATTCTCTCTATAGATATGATAAAGATGTAATCCCTTTACTAAAATTGCTAGCCCATGCTTAGATGAGTTTGATAAATTTATGGCTAAGCAAGAAGACTTTAATGCTTATTTTGGTAGGCAACTGAAATATAATTCAAATATGCTTGGACACTTGGGTGATTATATGGCTAATGTTAAATGTGAACTTAAACTTATTAGTAAACATTCTTCTATGGTTACCACTCAAGTAGACCAAGTACTTAAAGCTCAAAATGATTTGCTCAATGAATTGAATAGTAAAAATAATGATAATGTTGTTAGAGTGGCTACTAGAACTGGTAGAATGACTCAGGAACCTTTGTATCCTGAAGGCCATCCTAAGAGAATTGAGCAAGATTCTCAGAGAAATAATATAGATGCACCTAGCTCTTCTAAAAAGAAGAAAAAGAAAAATGATAGGACTTTCCATGCTTCTAGTGATCCTATTGTTGAAACACCTGAGAATCCAAATGATATTTCTATTTATGATGCTGAAACACAACCTGGTAATGAACTTGAAACTAGTGACAATGCTAATAATAATGTTCATAATGATGTCGACCTAGTAATGACAATGACATAGAAATTGAACCTGCTATTGATCTTGATAACCCACAATCAAAGAATCAACATTATGATAAAAAAAGACTTTGTTGCTAGGAAACATGGTAAAGAAAGAGAACCATGGGTTCAGAAACCCATGCCATTTCCTCCCAAACCATCCAAGAAAAGGATGATGAGGATTTTGAGCGCTTTGCTGAAATGATTAGACCTATCTTTTTGCGTATGCGATTAACTGATATGCTCAAAACCAATCCTTATGCTAAGTACATGAAAGATATTATTACAAATAAGAGAAAGATACCAGAAGCTGAAATTTCCACCATGCTTGGTAATTATACTTTTAAGGGTGGAATACCAAAGAAACTTGGAGATCTAGGAGTACCCACTATACCATGTTCTATTAAAAGAAACTATGTTAAAACTGCTTTATGTGATCTTGGAACCGGTGTTAGTGTTATGCCTCTCTCTCTTTATATCGTAGACTTGAATTGAATAAGTTGCACCTACTGAAATATCTTTGCAAATGGCTGAGAAATCAACTGCTATACCTATCGGTATTTGTGAGGATGTGCCTGTTGTAGTTGCAAATGTTACTATTTTAACAGACTTTGTTATTCTTGATATTCCCGAGGACGATAGTATGTCTATTATTCTTGGAATACCCTTTTTGAATACTGCAGGGGCTGTTATTGATTGCACTAAAGGCAATGTCACTTTTCATGTTAATGGCAATGAGCATACGGTACACTTTCCGAGGAAACAACCTCAAGTTCATAGTATCAACTCTATTGGAAAAATTCCATCGATTATATTTGGAGGTTTTGAATTTCCTCTTCCTACTATCAAGAAGAAATATGATATTCTTATTATTGGGGATGTTCATATCCCCGTTGAGGTAACATAGTGTTATTCGAAATTTCTCCGGTTCCATGTTATTCGGAATGAGTTCGTTAACAAGACTTGATCAACCTTGTTAGTGGATTCCTTTTGATGACCATGAGATGGATGAAACTAGAAGGCACAACCTTCTGTTCCCCACTTTTACTCTCTGTTATTTATATTAAATAAAATAAAAATAAATATTTTTCTGTCTATTATCTGATTATCCGTGCAATATAAAAATACCTCGAAAATAAAAGTTCTCCAAATGCCCTGAAAATTAAATATTATTTTTTCTAGAATATTTGAGGATTTATGGAACAAAGAACACACCAGGGGGGGCCAACCACCTTGCCACGAGGGTGGAGGGCACGCCCCCTGCCTCGTGGGCCCACGGTGGCCCTCCTCCACTTATTCCTGCACCCACACACTTCATATTCGTCCCCCAAACACGAATAACCAGCTCAAACCCGAGTCCAAGCTCGTTTTGCTGCCATTTTCGATCTCATTGCTCAAAGCACCTCTCACAAAACTGCTTGGGGAGATTGTTCCTTGGTATGTGACTCCTCCATTGGTCCAATTAGTTTTTGTTCTAGTGCTTTATTCATTGCAAATTTTTGCTTCTTAGGTGACCTTGTTCTTGAGCCTGCATGTCATATTTATATGGTCAAAAGTAGTTTTGATGCATGATATAGGCCCTAGGCACTTGTAGGAGTAGTTGCTATCAATATTATTGAGTTTGGTTTACTTTTATTTTGAAGTTACTAAAAAATTTCAGAATTTTTCAGAGGAAGAAAAATGCTTAGGAAAATGTTCCAAGGTGGTTCTTCAAAGAAGCAAGGACCCAGGCTTGCAATGCGTGATGCTGACGAAGATCCACCAAGAGACGCTCCAGTGCGTCCTTGTGAGTGGCCTTCTGATAATTTTATGGATCAAGCGGGAATAAAAGAAGAATTCAACGCATATTTGCATAACGCTGATCTCATGAGCTTCGAGGAAGAGAAGTGCAGTCAATATCATGAGCTCACTAGCTCCTTTGTGAGGAGTTTGAATTTTCCACTTCACGTAATTCTCCAACTGTCCTGTTTGATCTTTATAATAAATCTTATATCATGGACTTAGAGGATTTCACCACTGCATGCAAAATTCCACAATGGGGTAGTATAAGGGATCCTCACAAATCTGAATTTAGAGATTTTCTTGCTGATATAACTGTGGGAGAATCTAGAGATATTACACAAGCTACCATAGGGAGCATTCACTTTCCTGCCATACATTATTTTGCTCTCTTCATAGGTAGATGCATAAATGGTAAAGATGAGGCATGCCACGTGTGTGTCCCTGACCTCGGTATTCTTAGGAGTGTTGTGTTAGGAGACAAATCATATAATTTGGGAGCCATTGTTGCACGTAGGTTGCATCTTAATAGACGTAATGGAGATTTCTTTGGTGGAATTTATGCAACCCGTGTATCTAATTTTCTTGGTATAGATGTGCGTGAAGATGATATTGAATTACCTCCTGCCTATCTAGATTTTAATGTTATGGTTCACCACCAGTTTGTCGAGAGGAACGAATCACCTCTCCAATATCGACTAATCTTTGACAGACGCCGTGTTGTCCGTATTACTCTCCCTGCTCCTGCTTTCTTTGATTATCAGGCAAGAGGAGGATATACTATTACCAGAGAGGAGGCAGATGAGTACGATAGGAGAGAGGAGGCTGCTCATCGCCACGCTGCAGCTCAGCAGGCGATAGCTGCTGCATCACAGTACGACCCCAACAACTATTATTATGGATATCCGCCAGGCCAGCCGTGGCCATAGACCAACTTAGGCCAAAAGCCTAAGCTTGGGGGAATATGTATTTCTCACCGACATTACATTTATGCTCACACACTCATTGCTAGATGTCGGTGCTCATACTTTTTCATTGTATCATCCATGCTAGTTTATTTTCCTTTTTATGCTTTCTTCTTGTGTGTTTAGTAAACCTTAAGAAAAACAAAAACAAAAAAATTAGTTGTATCTTTTAATTAGTTTACTCTCCATGCTTGTAGTAGTAATTAAAAAGAAAACCCAAAAAGATTTCCTGTTCTTCTTTTGCTTGTTGGGAGCTTTCCCATGTAAATAGTTTTATTTCTTTCCTTTTCTTTGGGGGTCAATAGGAGAAGACCATGATTAAATTGTTGAAGTGGCTCTTATATGCATTGTTGTTGATCTGACAAAAGAGCCCATATTGCCTTGTCTTCTCCTGCTTATTGAATGTTTGCAGATTCCAGCTTAGTCCAATGCACGTGCACTATTATTATTATTCACATCGTTCGGTCGTGCAAGTGAAAGGCAATTATGATGATATATGATGGACTGGCTGAGATGAGAAAAGCTGGTATGAACTCGACCTCTTTTGTTTTTGTAAATATGATTAGTTCACCATTCCTGATTCATCCTATTATGAATAAACATGTTTGCAATGACAACTAGAGATCATAGTTTCTTATGCCATGCTTGATTAGCTATGAGTTATAATGGTTTACCTTGCATGCCAACGTGCTATTGAGATGGTTATGATGTGGTATGATAGGGTGGTATCCTCCTCTGAATGATTTAAGTGACTTGACTTGGCACATGTTCATGCATGTAGTTGAAACAAAATCAACATAGCCTTCACGATATTTATGTTCATGGTGGATTATATCCTACTCATGCTTGCATTCGGTGTTGATTAATTTTAATGCATGTTCATGACTGTTGTTGCTCTCTAGCTGGTCGCTTCCCAGTCTTTTGCTAGCCTTCACCTGTACTAAGCGGGAATACTGCTTGTGCATCCAAATTCTTTAAACCCCAAAGTTATTCCACATGAGTCCACTATACCTACATATATACGGTATCTACCTGCCGTTCCAAGTAAATTTGTATGTGCCAAACTCTAAACCTTCAAATAAATATCCTGTTTTGTATGCTCGAATAGCTCATGTATCAACTAGGGATGTCTGTATCTTCCATGTTAGGTGGGTTATACTCAATAGGAGTGGACTCCGCTCCTCACTCACGAGATAAATGGCTGGTCACCGGGATGCCTAGTCCCATGCTTTAGGTAAACTAAATCAAAATAATTGCAAACAAAACTCCCCCTGGGACTCTTGTTAGTTGGAGGCACTCGTTGTTTCGAGCAAGCCATGGATTGATGCTTGTGGTGGAAGGGGGAGTATAAACTTTACCATTCTGTTTGGGAACCGCCTATAATGTGTGTAGCATGGAAGATATTGCCATCTCTTGGTTGTTATGTTGACAATGAAAGTATACCTCTCAAAATATTATTCACCTCTGTTTCAAAACCGAGCTCTGGCACCTCTACAAATCCCTACTTCCCTCTGCGAAGGACCTATCTATTTACTTTTATGCTGAGTCATCATCCTCTTATTAAAAAGCACCAGTTGGAGAGCACCGCTGTCATTTGCATTCATTACTGTTAGTTTACATTGAGTATGACTTGACTGGATCTCTTTTACCATGAATTACAATGTCTAGTCAATCCTTGGTCTTTAAAGGTGCTCTGCATTTATGTTTTACGGTCTCAGAAAAGGCTAGCGAGATACCACCTGGTTATATCATGTTATGATTGTTTTGAGAAAGTGTTGTCATCCGAGTTTTATTATTATGGCTCGCTAGTTGATTATGCTATTGATCTCAGTAACTTGAGATCTATGTGTTATTGCGAATGTGGTTAGTTATAATCTTTGCTGAAAACTTGAATGTTGGCTTTACATATTTACAACAACAAGAGCAAACAGAGTTTGTAAAAGTTTTTCTTTATCACTTTCAGTTTGTCAATTGAATTGCTTGAGGACAAGCAAAGGTTTAAGCTTGGGGAGTTGATACGTCTCCAACGTATCTACTTTTCCAAACAATTTTGCCCTTGTTTTGGACTCTAACTTGCATGATTTGAATGGAACTAACCCGGACTGACGCTGTTTTCAACAGAATTACCATGGTGTTATTTATGTGCAGGATCAACGTTCTCGGAATGACCTGAAACTTCACGGAGACACTTTTCAGAAAATAAGAAAAATACCTGCCAAAGATGAAGGCCAGGGGGCCCACCGTCTTGCCACGAGGGTGGGGGCGCGCCTGCCCCCCCTAGGGCGCGCCCCCCTACCTCGTGGGCCCCCTGTTGCGTCTCCGACTCCAACTCCACCTCCATATATTGAGTTTCGACGAGAAAAAAATCAGAGAGAAGAAATCATCACGTTTTACGATACGGAGCCGCCGCCAAGCCCTAAAACCTCTCGGGAGGGCTGATCTGGATTCCGTTCGGGGCTCTGGAGAGGGGAATCTGTCGCCATCGTCATCACCAACCATCCTCCATCACCAATTTCATGATGCTCACCGTCGTGCGTGAGTAATTCCATCGTAGGCTTGCTGGACGGTGATGGGTTGGATGGGATCTATCATGTAATCGAGTTAGTTTTGTTAGGGTTTGATCCCTAGTGTCCACTATGTTCTGAGATTGATGTTGCTATGACTTTGCTATGCTTAATGCTTGTCACTAGGGCCCGAGTGCCATGATTTCAGATCTGAACCTATTATGTTTTCATCAATATATGAGTGTTCTTGATCCTATATTGCAAGTCTATAGTCACCTATTATGTGTTATGATCCGTTAACCCCGAAGTGACAATAATCGGGATACTTACCGGTGATGACCGTAGTTTGAGGAGTTCATGTATTCACTATGTGTTAATGCTCTGTTCTGGTTCTCTATTAAAAGGATGCCTTAATATCCCTTAGTTTCCGTAAGGACCCCGCTGCCACGGGAGGATAGGACAAAAGATGTCATGCAAGTTCTTTTCCATAAGCACGTATGACTATATTCGGAATACATGCCTACATTATATCAATGAACTGGAGCTAGTTCTGTGTCACCCTAGGTTATGACTATTACATGATGAACCGCATCCGGCATAATTCTCCATCACTGATCCATTGCCTACGAGCTTTTCCTATATTGTTCTTCGCTAATTTACTTTTCTGTTGTTGTTGCTATCATCACTACAAAACACCAAAAACATTGCTTTTACTATTGTTACCTTTTGCTACCGTTATCACCACTATCATATTACTTTGCTACTAAATACTTTGCTGCAGATATTAAGTTTCCAGGTGTGGTTGAATTGACAACTCAGCTGCTAATACTTGAGAATATTCTTTGGCTCCCCTTGTGTCGAATCAATAAATTTGGGTTGAATACTCTACCCTCGAAAACTGTTGTGATCCCCTATACTTGTGGGTTATCAGCCGCCGCCAAGCCCTAAAACCTCTCGAGAGGGATGATTTGGAGTCCTTTCGGGGCTCTGGAGAGGGGAATCCGTCGCCATAGTCATCATCAACCATCCTCCATCACCAATTTCATGATGCTCACCGCCGTGCGTGAGTAATTCCATCGTAGGCTTGCTGGACGGTGATGGGTTGGATGGGATCTATCATGTAATCGTGTTAGTTTTGTTAGGGTTTGGTCCCTAGTATCCACTATGTTCTGAGATTGATGTTGCTATGACTTTGCCATGCTTAATGCTTGTCACTAGGGGCCGAGTGCCATGATTTCAGATCTGAACCTATTATGTTTTCATCAATATATGAGAGTTCTAGATCCTATCTTGCAAGTCTATAGTCACCTATTATGTGTTATGATCCGTTAACCCCGAAGTGACAATAATCGGCATACTTACCAGTGATGACCGTAGTTTAAGGAGTTCATGTATTCACTATGTGTTAATGCTTTGTTCCGGTACTCTATTAAAAGGAGGCCCTAATATCCCTTAGTTTCCGTAAGGGCCCCGCTGCCACGGGAGGGTAGGAAAAAAGATGTCATGCAAGTTCTTTTCCATAAGCACGTATGACTATATTCGGAATACATGCCTACATTATATCAATGAACTGGAGCTAGTTCTGTGTCACCCTAGGTTATGATTGTTACATGATGAACCGCATCCGTCATAATTCTCCATCACTGATCCATTGCCTACGAGCTTTCCATATATTGTTCTTCGCTTATTTACTTTCCCGTTGCTATTGCTATCATCACTACAAAATACCAAAAACATTACTTTTACTACTGTTACCTTTTGCTACCGTTACAACTACTATCATATTACTTTGCTACTAAACACTTTGCTGCAGATATTAAGTTTCCAGGTGTGGTTGAATTGACAACTCAGCTACTAATACTTGAGAGTATTCTTTGGCTCCCCTTGTGTCGAATCAATAAATTTGGGTTGAATACTTTACCCTCGAAAACTGTTGTGAGCCCCTATACTTGCGGGTTATCAGTTATTGGATCCAAAACCGGACCCGATAGCTTAACGGCGTTCCGTTACGATGGATGCCACGTGTCGGTCACCCTTGACGAAAGCACTTCTGTGACGCGCGATTTATCGTCATGGAAGTGGACACTTCCGTGATGATAATTTTGGTAATGTCATGGAACACTTCTACAATAGCACAGGTATGACTATCTTGATTCTGTCATAAATTTGTCATGGATGTACATGCATGACAGAAAACGTGACCTACTGTGACAATCACGTATCATCACGGAAGTGTATTTTTTTGTAGTGAATAATCTCTTCGTTTGTTCTCCGCTATTAGTGACTTTGGAGTGACTCTTTGTTGCATATTGAGGGATAGTTAAATGATCCGATTATGTTATTATTGTTGAGAGAACTTGCACTAGTGAAAGTATGAACCCTAGGCCTTGTTTCAATGCATTGCAATACCGTTTCGCTCACTTTTATCATTAGTTACATTGCTGTTTTTATATTTCTAGATTACAAAAACCTATATCTACCATCCATATTGCACTTGTATCATCATCTCTTCGCTGAACTAGTGCACCTATACAATTTACCATTGTATTGGGTGTGTCGGGGACACAAGAGACTCTTTGCTATTTGGTTGCAGGGTTGTTTGAGAGAGACCATCTTCATCCTACACCTCCCACGGATTGATAAACCTTAGGTCATCCACTTGAGGGAAATTTGCTACTGTCCTACAAACCTCTGCACGTGGAGGCCCAACAAAGTCTACAAGAAGAAGGTTGAGTAGTAGACATCAAGCACCTCTTCCCATTGCAAGATAAAGAGATCGAGTTGGCCAAACAAAACCAAAATATTAGAGAAGAAATACGAGTCTATAAGAGATCATGCATAAAAGAGATCAAAGAAACTCAAATACTTTCGTGGATATAAAAAGATATAACTAATCATAAACTCAAAGTTCATCAGATCCCAACAAACACACCGTAAAAAGAGTTACATCATATGGATCTCGAAGAGACCATTGTATTGAGAATCAAGAGAGGGAGAGAGAGAGAGATAGAGGAAGCCATCTAGCTACTAACTATGGACTTGAAGGTCTACAAAGAGCTACTCACGCATCATCGGAGAGGCACCAATGGAGGTGGTGAACCCCATCCGAGATGTTGTCTAGATTGGATCTGGTGGTTCTGGACTCTGCGGCGGCTCGATCAATATTTCGTCGACTCCCCTAGGGTTTTGGGAATATTGGGGTATTTATAGAGCAAAGAGGCGGTCTGGGGAGCACCCGAGGTGGGCACAACCCACCAGGGCACGCCTGGGCCTCCTGGCGCGCCCTGGTGGGTTGTGCTCTCCTCGGAGAACCCCTAGGCGTAGCCAGGGCCCATTAGGTGTCTTCTGGTCCATAAAAATTCTCCGTAAAGTTTCGTGGAATTTGGATTCCGTTTGATATTGATTTTTTGCGATGTAAAAAACATGAAAAAAATAGCAACTGGCACTTGGCACTATGTCAATAGGTTAGTACCAAAAAATGATATAAAATGACTATAACATGATTATAAAACATCCAAGATTGATAATATAACAACATGGCACAATAAAAAATTATAGATATGTTGGAGACGTATCACCGGCAGCCCCGCAATTGGCCAGGGTGCACGCGGAGGAGGTGTGGCGCCGGCGGGCGCTCTTGACGCTGGAGCAGCACCGCGACGCCGCCTATGCCTCCGACTCGTCCAACTAGGTGCGTCGGTTCGCCTTCGAGCACGAGGAGGCGAGGCGACGCGGCATCCGCGCGGTCGACCGAAGTGTGCCACCACCGCCGCTCATTGTCCGCGTGGAGGACCAGGCGGCATAGGCCGCCTACCAGGCTGCCCTTGCGACGGTCTATCGGGAGAGCGAGGAGGACGAGTGGTGTAGGGTGGTGGCGGCAGAGGAAGAGGAGGCGGCATACGAGGCGGCCATGGCGCAGGCCATGGCCCTCCCCGCGGCGGGCGACTCCGTCCGGCCGCCGGTGACCCCGCCATCCCCTGTGAAAGCCGAGCCAGAGCCAGAGCCGTCCCCCATCGAGTGCTACTCCTGGACAGGAGTAGTGCGCGAGTGGGTCAGCGCACCACCGGTCTGGGTGGGGGAGATGCCAACACAGGAGGCGGCGTACCTCGAGAACTAGCGCCACATTCGGCTGGCCGAGGAGTGCCGCAACGGCGAGTACCTCGAGATGCTCGAGCGCGACACCGAGGTCGAGCAGCGCGAGGCCGAGGAGGAGGCGCGCCAGGCCAAGGAGGAGGAGCACCAGGCCACGGCGGCATAGGCGGCCGCATAGCCCGTGCCCGACATGAATACCCTCTGGAACTCGACGTTCTCCTGGGCCGGCCTTGCGCCGATGCTCATCGACCTCACGGACCCCGAGCACGACAACAATGATGCCTAGGGCAGCACGCCACCTCGTAGTTTAGTTTATTTTCAGTTTTTATTAATGCTAATGTGGACGCGTGGACTCTCGCCGGCCTTCGTGGTCGGCTTTAATGTATAATTATTGCATGTTTTCTTTATTTTTCTCGTTCCGTCAAAAATGGGTCGGGCCAGCGTTGGGCGCACGCGCCGACCCAAACGCGGAAGCGGAAGTTCGTGTCCGCCTGGCTGACCCAAATGGACAAAAAGCGGACAAAATCGCCACCCATTTGGGTCGGCCCGTTGGAGTTGCTCTAAGGGTTCAGAAGATACAAAGCACATGCTCTTTATCTGTAGTAAAGGAAAGGAGGTTTGTAAACGGCTGGGGATGGATGATATTATTGATAAAGAATGTGAGATAGCACGTGCTGCAGAGGCGGTGTTGGAGTACCTACTTCTTCTACCAGACCAAGAATTGTGGATTATGGGTCATGACAATGTGCGTGAAATGATTGCTATCTTAGCATGGTATCTATGGTGGGAAAGACGAAAATTAGTGCACAAGGAGACAACTCAAAATGCGGATCCGATTTCTATAGGGATTCTAGCCCTTACAATAAACTTCGGTAATGCATCATCCCCCGAGGCCTCTATGAAAAGGGGGCTGGTCTTGTCCTCCTAGGAGATTTGTGAAACTTACCATTGACACCTCTTTCGACCACGACCTGCTCAGGGGCACTGTCGGTGTCAAAACCGGCGGATCTCGGGTAGGGGGTCCCGAACTGTGCGTCTAAGGCGGATGGTAACAGGAGGCAGGGGACACGATGTTTTACCCAGGTCCGGGCCCTCTTGATGGAGGTAAAACCCTACGTCCTGCTTGATTTATTCTTGATGATATGGGTATTAAAAGAGTTGATCTACCACAAGATCGGAGAGGCTAAACCCTAGAAGCTAGCCTACGGTATGATTGTATGTTGTCCTACGGACTAAAACCCTCCGGTTTATATAGACACCGGAGTGGGCTAGGGTTACACAAGGTCGGTTACAAAGGAGGAGATATCCATATCCGTACTGCCTAGCTTGCCTTCCACGCCAAGTAGAGTCCCATCCGGACACGAGACGAAGTCTTCAATCTTGTATCTTCAAAGTCCAACAGTCCGGCCAAAGGATAGAGTCCGGCTGTCCGGAGACCCCCTAATCCCGGACTCCCTCAGTAGCCCCTGAACCAGGCTTCAATGACGATGAGTCCGGCGCTCAGTGTTGTCTTCGGCATTGCAAGGTGGGTTCCTCCTCCGGATATACCACAGAAGAGTTCAAATAAAAGGATAGTGTCCAACCCTGCAAAATAAGTTCCACATACCACTGTATTGAGAATAATATTTCCACAAATCTAATATGCTGACACGTTTAGGCAACATGAAATCATGCCATGGCTCGGCGATTATTCAAATCGTTTTTTCTTTAACTTGCCCCGCACATAACGCGAGGCAGTTTCTTGACACATCTTGTCAAAGCAGAGATCGTGTTCCCCTTATTACGGGATTCTCATCAATACGGGCATGGGTAACCCAACCGCGCCATTGATTACGGCGCTTGGGGGATAAGCGAGTTTTACCAGGCTAGTGGGGGCGCATAGTTTCGGCCGCCCTTATAAAGGGATAAGGTTTAACCTTTCTCTACCCACGCCTTCTTCCTTCTTGCTCATCCATTCTTGCACACTCGAGCCCCAACACCCAAGTCCACATCTTTCTCCTCAACCTCCTCCAAACATGTCCGGAGCGGGAGGCAAGTGGATGGCTTCCTCCGTTATTGAGGAACACATCAAAAAGCTGCGCGGAGCCGGATACTTAGCCACGAATATCGCGCATTGGCTGCCCACTGCGGGGCAAATCGTCCCTACCCCGGAACCTCATGAGAGGGTAGTTTTCCTCCACCACTTCCTCCGCGGACTGGGGTTTCCTCTTCATCCATTTGTCCGCGGCCTCATGTTCTACTACGGGTTGGACTTTCATGATCTGGCCCCGAACTTCATCCTCAACATTTCGGCGTTCATCGTCGTCTGTGAGGCTTTCCTCCGCATCTGCCCCCACTTCGGTTTGTGGATGAAGACCTTCAATATCAAGCCGAAGGTGGTGGGCGGCCAACAAGCAGAATGCGGCGGAGCCATGGTGGGCAAGATCCCTGTTCAAGATTTCATCCGATTAACCAGTTAACTTGCCGATTAATCCCTACTCGTAGGGTCACCGAGTAGCCGATAAACTAAAAAATCGCCCGATTAATTGATTAAATGGCCGATTAACTTGCCGATTCACCGATTAATCCCCTACTCGCCAGCCAACCAAGCAGCTACCAGTTAACGGTTTTCTTAACAATGGGCAAGATGCCCAATGTTATATGGCTTGAAGGCTCGTTCGTGGAGACCATAAAGGGGTGGCAATCGACCTGGTTCTACATCACCGAGCCGCATGACACCAATTGGGCGGCGTCCCCCGAGTTTCGATCTGGATTCCCTACACGGCTCACTTCCTGGAAAGAGAAGGGCTTGTCGTGGGGTTCATCGGTGGAGCTGGGCGGACTCCAGAAATGTATCCGGAACATGGCAAGCAAGAAACTCAAGCTTGTCAACATAGTCCAAGTCATGCTCATCCGCCGGATCCTCTTGTGTCAACAACGGGATTTCAACTTATGGGAGTTTGACCCGGCCCAGCACCAAACTCTGAGCGAGCTCTTCAACACGACGCACAAGGACGTATGGAGGGTGCTGTTCAAGGGCGCCGAGGTCCCTCCCTCTCTCACCGAGGACCACGGGCTAAGCGTGAAGAGCCGAGTGCATTCGGTGAGTTCTATACATCCGGTAGGATATTTATTTCCCCTTTCTTAACCATGTGCGGGGTCTGAGCTCCATGCCTTTGACAGGACTGGGTGGAGACGTCGGGGAAGATTAACTGTCCGTCCCCTCTGCTCGAAAACACTGCGGACGCTCTCCTGACGGAGATGCTGACTCCGGCTCCTTACCAGGTGCCAGAGAAGACCAAGAAGGCCAAGGGAACCCGAAAGAGTTCCCGGCGCCAGGTGTTATTGGACTCATCGTCCGATAACTCTGCTATGCACTCCTCACCCGAAGACGAGGAGGAAGATGAAGATTCTCCCCCTTCAGTCGGGGGAGACAAGAAAAGGAAGGCCGCCCCCATTGGGAGGGCCGGAGGGTCCAAGAAGGGAAGGACTCTCCTTCCGAACTACTCCACCACCGCCACCGAAGGCGAAGACGAGTGGCTGCTCAGGGCCAAGCCCCTGGCGAATTCGTAAGTATTCGGATACCAGAGTAACTCATAGCATACTTTTGTCGCACTACTTCTCCTAACGCCGAGTTATGATTATGCAGACCGCCCTGAGCCCGTATCGACGTATCCTCGTCGGACGGCTCCCTCGGCTCGTCGGATATGGATAGCGATCCACTTCCGACCGCCACCTCCCCTTGCCCTACGAACAACGCCGAGGTGTTGTCTCAAGAGGCACCGGGTCAAGGGGAGACAGTCCCAGAGGTGCCTCAAGGCGACCTCCCAGACTCCGGGAGCAGAAGGAGCAAGGCTCCCAAGGGCTCCGAGTTCGTCCCTCAGCCGAACACCGCGCAGGAACCTCCAGTGGTTTCGGACTCGGGCAAGCGGCCTCCTTCCAAGAGGGGCAAGATGCCTGTGCCAGTGACCTCTGTCCATCCAGAGGCACCGGACAATCTGCTGGGAGCGCTTCGCAGCGCTTCCATCGACGAAGAGCACCGCACTATTATGAGTGCGGTGATCCAGAAGGTTCAGTCTGCCAAGAGCGGACTGGCTGAAGCCTATGCCAGCCTTCTAACAAGTTTTGAGGTAAGTTTTTGAAATATAGGAAAAATATTACCGCATAGACAGTAACCCCTGATGCTCTGTTTGGTGTTCACAAAGAAAAGCCAAACAGAGGATCAAACAATATCGCAGGAGTCTAATATAAGTATGTCTATATGTGTATGCAGGCTTCGCTGCTGGCCTCTGTCGCACTGACTGCGGAGGTCGCCACACTGAAGCAGGACCTCCAAGGGTCCAAGGAAGAGCTCGGCCTTGCCAAGAGGCAGCTCGAGGAGAACTATAACACCCCGGATTTGACTTTCCCAATTTGTACTCCAACTCTTGTCATTTCTGGCGTTAAGTTATTTTATTTTCTCGGGTTCGGGTTTTTGTCTCCGTGTGTTGTTATCATTGTCATGCATCTCATATCATGTCATCATATGCATTGCATTTGCATACGTGTTCATCTCATGCATTCGAGCATTTTCCCCGTTGTCCGTTTTGCATTCCGGCGCTCCGTTCTCCTCCGGTGGTTATTTCTAGCTTTCTTTTGTGTGTGGGGACTAAGCATTTCTGGATTGGACCGAGACTTGCCAAGCGGCCTTGGTTTACTACCGGTAGACCGCCTGTCAAGTTTCGTATCATTTGGACTTCGTTTGATACTCCAACGGTTAACCGAGGGACCAAAAAGGCCTCGTGCGTGTTGCAGCCCAACACCCCTCCAATTTGGCCCAAAACCCACCAAAACCCTCTCCATCATCTAGAGCGTTCGATCACGATCGCGTGGCCGAAAACCGCACCTCATTTGGACTCTCCTAGCTCCCTCTATGTCTATATAAAGACCCCCATTCCAAATCCCAGGTCTCCTCCCCCGAAACCCTAAATTCCACCTCGCGCGCCGCCGGACAATGTCCGTCCCGGTCCGGACAACCGCCGCCACCGCCCGCAGCCACTGAGGAGCTGCCACGTGGCCTACCACCGCCTCCCACCATCGCGGCCCGCCCGGCCCGGGGCAGGCCCCCGCGGCCCATCGCGCCACCGCCGCCCTTCTCCAGCGCCCCGCCTCCCTCTTCGCGCGGCCCCACCGCCATCCTCACCGGCGGCCACCGCCCGGCGTCGGCCGGACCTCGCCGCCGTGCGCCGGCACCGCGGGAGCCGAGCCCCGCCGCCGTCTACACCAACCCCGGCTCCGGCCTCCTCCTCTCCTCGCGCCAGCCACCACTCCTCCAACTCCGGCGTGGATTCTGGCGATCCTCGGGAGTCATGTTGCTACAGTACCCCGAATCCAGATCTAGATCTCGGGTTGACTTTTTATCCATAACCCTAATTTTTTGCCTATGTTCATCATGTCGTATCTCCGCATCCGTAGCTCCGTTTTTGGCATATAGCATATCAAAATGTTTGCCTCAGAGAGCACATCATTTCATTCCATTGCATCATTTTCATTTGAGTTCATCTTGATGCCTGAAATGCTGTTAGAAGAGGGCTACTTGAGATAATTGTCAGATCTGCTACTCCATTTAGATATTTGTCATTTTTGCCATGATTATTGTCTGCGTGATATGCCCATGAGCTCTTCATATGTTTTGTTAAGGGTTTTGCCATCTTTCCAGAGGTGAAACCCATGTATTTTTGTGATGTGTGTGGTGACTAGCATGAGCTTGCAAAGTGGAGCATTCGTTAATGCTGATTTCAGGGACTTGGCATTTCCACTAAGTCCTTGATCTGTTTTCTCATGATGCCATATGTTCTTATTGTTTCCTAGTGATCCGTGCCTCTCTTGAGGATGATCAGTAAGGATGTTTTGTTAATCTTGTAGTTCTCTATCCATCCATGTCTTTGTTTGCAATTATGGAGCACCCTAGCTTGAGTCAATCGAGCTCTACTTTTGCTACTTCGTGAATCTGGGCAGATTGTCTACTTGTTAGCGATTTTGCCGAGGATGCTGTAGTTGATCCGTGCATGCTATGCTATTGTTCTTGCCACGTCTAGCTTGAATTTTGTGTATTCTTGATGGGTGTATTCTTAGCTTGTCATGACTTTCTCTGTAGTGAGTGCATCGAGCTCGTAAACATGCCTACTTGATATTTGTTTCAGCATGCTCCAGTTTTCACTAAGTCTGAGAACTGATTATGTTTTTGCCATGTTCACATGCTTGCAATTGTATTTTCTGATCCCTTTTGGCTCAAGGTCACTAAGGGACTTTTGTTAAGATCTTTGAGTAGCTCCATGCCATGCTTTACTTTGCCATGTTCAGGTCCTGTAGCATATAGTTTTGTTGCTCCGAAGGGTGCTATCTGATCTGAAATTCCAGACAAGTGTTAATTTCACTAAGTCTGAGATCTGTTTACCATATGCATTTTTGCCATGCTTGTTTGAACCTGTTAATGGATGAATTGGCCGTAGCTAAGTGCTAGACTTTTGTTAAGCATCATGAATGCATCCCTGCCATGTATTTTTATGCCATGTTTGGGTGATGTAGCATGTTCATCTCGTTGCATTTAGACGGCTAATTGCTGTAAATCGCAGACCGGTGTCATATTTGAATCGCTTGCCATTTCCAAACCGTAACTCTGATTCCGGTGTTCTTTATATCGTTTTCAAGCGATTTCATCTCATATTTCCATGTTGAGGCTAGTTTCATGCTTTCCTTGTCAAATCTTGCATATGCATCCCACATCGCATCCCGCATAGCATACCATCCTTGCATCATATTGTTTGATCCTTGCACGTGGTTGATTGTGTCCTTGTTGCTTGATTGTCTGTTTGGGTAGAGCCGGGAGATGAGTTCGCTAACGAGGAGCCCATTGAGTTTGCTTTCGAGGATCCAGTCCACTCTGACAACTTTGCAGGCAAGATGATCATACCCTCGAAATCACTACTATCTTTGCTATGCTAGATTGCTCGCTCTTTTGCTATGCCAATGCTACGATGCCTACCACTTGCTTTCAAGCCTCCCAAATTGCCATGTCAAACCTCTAACCCACCATGTCCTAGCAAACCGTTGATTGGCTATGTTACCGCTTTGCTCAGCCCCTCTTATAGCGTTGCTAGTTGTAGGGGAAGATTGGAGGCCGTTCCTTGTTGGAACATTATTTTACTTGTTGGGATATCATTATATTGCCATGTTATCTTAATGCATCTATATAGTTGGTGAAGGGTGGAAGGCTCGGCCTCTCGCCAAGTGTTTTGTTCCACTCTTGCCGCCCTAGTTTCCATCATATCGGTGTTATGTTCCCGGATTTTGCGTTCCTTACGCGGTTGGGTTATAATGGGAACCCCTTGATAGTTCGCCTTGATTAAAGATTTTCCAGCAATGCCCAACCTTGGTTTCACCATTTGCCACATAGCCCCTTTTTCCCTTGGGTTTCCAGAGCCCGAGGGTCATCTTATTTAACCCCCCCCCCCGGGCCAGCGCTCCTCTGAGTGTTGGTCCACCCTAGAGCCCCTTGCAGCGCCACCTCGGGGAAACTCGAGGGCTGGTTGTAGTTGTATGGATTGCTTATCCGATTGTGCCCTGAGAACGAGATATGTGTGGCTCCTATCGGGATTTGTCGGCACATTCGGGCGGTGTTGCTGGATTTGTTTTAACCTGTCGAAGTGTCTTGAAGAACCGAGGTACCGAGGTACCGAGTCTGATCGGAACGTCTCGGGAGGAGGTCTATTCCTTCATTGACCGTGAGAGCTTGTCATGGGCTAAGTTGGGACTCCCCTGCAGGGATTCGAACTTTCGAAAGCCGTGCCCGTGGTTATGGGCAGATGGGGATTTGTTAATGTCCGGTTGTAGATAACTTGAACCTTAACTTAATTAAAATGAATCAACTGAGTGTGTTACCGTGATGGCCTCTTCTCGGCGGAGTCCGGGAAGTGGACACGGTGTTGGAGTAATGCTTGCGCAGGTTGCCCTCTAGTTTCTCGCTCGTGCTTTGCCTCCTCTTCTCGCTCTCTTTTGCGAACAAGATAGCCACCATATCTGCTAGTCGCTTGCTGCAGCTCCACATATTTACCTTGCCTTACCTATAAGCTTAAATAGTCTTGATCGCGAGGGTGCGAGATTGCTGAGTCCTTGTGGCTCACAGATTACTATTACACCAGATGCAGGGCCTGACGATTCCACTCCAGGTGACGCGCTTGAGCTCAAGTGGGAGTTCGACGAGGACTCTCAACGATACTATGTTTCCTTTCCTAAGGATCAGTAGTGGTGCCTTGTTGGGGGTGATCGGGACCGTGTCGCATGTTGGGTTATCTTTTATTTTGGTGCCGTAGTCGGGCCATGAGTGTTTGATTGTTGTAATGCTATTTATGTACCTTGATTGACGTGGCGAGTGTAAGCCAACTATGTATCTCCCCTTTTATTATCTATATATTACATGGGATGTTGTGAAGATTGCCTAACTTGCGACATATGCCTTCAATGTGATTATGCCTCTAAGTCATGCCTCGACACGTGGGAGATATAGTCGCATCGAGGGTGTTACAAGTTGCTATCAGAGCCTTCCCCGACCTTAGGAGCCCCATTGCTTGATCATTTTTAGCAGCCGAGTTGTGTCTAGAAAAATGTTTTTGAGTCATTTAGGAATTATATATCGGAGAGTTTAGGAATTCCTTTTACTTCCCAGTCTCCTCATCGCTCTGGTAAGGCATCCTGACGTAGAGTTTTGACTCTTCTCTTCTCAAATTTCACTAAAAAAATTTAGGATCACGCGGGTGTCTTGGAATCGTTCCGATGGTTTTATGATGAGAACATTGTCTTGGTGCCTCCTGTCAGGGGTTTTGTGGAAGTGTCCCGGGGAGTTGAGCTCTGAGGTGCTGTCGTCATAATTTTATCGTTGCAGTTCTGGAATACCTGAGTTTAGTACGGCGACATTGAAAATGTCTTTTATGCAGTTCGTTGGTGAGATAACCTCGACACCACCCAGTACTGGGGCGGGAGTTCGGGAGTATCGCCATAACTTGTATAACGGATGCTTTTCGAAGGTTGAGGTATATGGTTTCCAAAGTTTTTCTTGGTTATGTGTTGAAGGATGGGTACAGCTAGATGTAGGATTTGCTAGATTTGGGTGAGATATTATCCTTCCCCTGTATCCCCAACACCTGATTGCATAACCGGAAAGGTTCGGGAGTTTCATAGGTGGGAATTCTTGTAGCTCTAGTTCTTCTTCCACGGATAGTTGGTTTGAGATTGGGATTTCTTACCAAGTATTCGTTCTTGATCCGTACCTTGTTGATTTATTTCTCTACCTTAATTCTAAGTGGCTTCTCAATTTATGGATATGTGACCATTTCAAGAGGAATGCATTCGTTTATTTTGTTCGGATGTGAAGACTATATGTTGCAATTTTCATTCCGTTGGATTCAGCTTCAATATTTATCTATCAATGTGCTAATGGATGTCAACCTCTTCAGGATGGCTCCTCCAACGCGCACGACTCCGAATCCTGATCCGCCACCACCTCCACCTCCTCCGGAGGCATGGCAAGCTGTGATGGCCACAACCAATGCAAACACACAGTTGATCATGCAAATTCTCCAAGAGCGCAATCAAGGCAACCAAGGGAACCAAGGCAAGAATCAGAATCACTTTGCTACACTCAACCAGTTCCTTGCTAACGGGCCAAAGACTTTCAGCAATTGTGTTGAGGCAACCGATGCTGATGATTGGCTTGTGGATCTGTGCAAGCATTTCAAGTGCAGTGACGTCAGGCGTGAGGACTTTGTCAAGTTCGCTTCCTTCCAACTCAAAGATCAAGCTGCAGAATGGTTCCAGGAGTACAAGGACTCCAGAGGTGGACGTGTTATTACCTGGGATGAATTCCGTCAAGATTTCAGAGTTCACCATATCCCTCAAAGCGTGGTTGAAAGCAAGCGTGAGGAATTCCGCAACCTGAAGCAAGGCTCTTTGTCTGTCTATGACTACAACAAGTTGTTTCAGACGCTCGCCCGTTTTGCCAAGCAGGACGTCCCTGATGAGAAGAGCATGATATACCAGTTCAGGGGTGGTCTCAGAGAAGAAATCCAGCTCGCTCTTGTTCTCTTTGAGCCCTTGAGGTACGATGAGTTCTACAACATGGCACTGAAGCAAGAGGCCGCTCAATTGAGGTGTGATTCTTTCAAGAAGCGAGTCAGAGATGCTACTCCTTCTTCCTCTACTCAAGTGGCCAAGCAGCAGAAGTATTGGCTTCCTCCACCTTTGTTCCATCAGCCGTATCAGCAGAAGAGCAAAAGTGGCGGTGGATCTTCCCACCCACCCAACCCTGGCTTTCAGAACAAGACTTCGTCTCAAGCTCCAAGATCGAGTGCTCCGTACCACCGTCCGCTTTCAGAGGTCACGTGCAACAAGTGCCAACAGAAGGGTCACTATGCCAACAAGTGTCTCAATCAGAGGCGTCTTCCTCCTCCTCCTCCTGTCAGATCGGCAAGTACAGCTGTGGTCAAGCATAACCCCAAATACGCCAAGGTCAATATGGTGAATGCAGCTCAGGCAGAGGATTCAACAGATGTCATCATGGGTAACCTTCCTGTTAATGATATTCCCGCAAGAGTTCTTTTTGACACTGGTGCATCGCATTGTTTCATCTCGAGACCTTTTGCATCTAAGCATGATTTTGTTACTCAAGTGTTGCCGAAACCGTTGGCTATTGTCTCTCCGGCCCATCAAATGACATCTCGAGTATGCGTTCCGGATGTTACAATCACTTCGGGTGACTATAAATTCTTGTCCTCCCCAAATGTTCTGGGTGACTCGGATATTGATCTTATTCTCGGAATGGATTGGCTTTCTAAGCACAAGGCGCATCTTGATTGTGCAGCCAGGAAGATTCAATTGACTCATTCGTCTGAGGATGTAATTGTCTTTGCCGCTCGTGATGATACCGTCCGTCTGTTTTCTCTCAATGAGAAGGGTGAACTGGATGCTATCTCGCAAATTCCAGTCGTTTGCGAATATCAAGACATCTTTCCAGAAGAGCTTCCAGGAATGCCTCCGCACCGGCCAGTTGAATTCGTTATTGATCTTGAACCCGGTACGGAACCTGTGTGCAAGCGTCCTTACAAGCTCGGACCTGAAGAGTTGAAGGAGCTGAAGAAACAACTCGATATTCAAGAAAGAATGGGTCTCATCCGGCCTAGTTCTTCTCCGTGGGGTTGTGGTGTTCTTTTTGTGAAGAAGAAGGATGGAACGGACCGACTTTGTGTTGATTACCGTCCATTGAACATGAAGACCATCAAGAACAAATACCCACTTCCTAACATCAATGAGCTTTTCGAACAACTCAAAGGTGCCCAAGTATTCTCCAAGCTTGATCTCTGTATGGGTTATCATCAGATTCGAATCCGTGAGCAAGATATTCCCAAGACGGCTTTCAGGACAAGCTATGGTTCATACGAATACACTGTCATGTCTTTTGGCCTCGTCAACGCTCCTCCGACGTTCTCTCGCATGATGAACTTCATTTTCAACGCCTACACCAATGACTTTGTTTTGGTCTATCTCGACGACATTCTGGTTTTCTCGAAGAACAAGGAAGATCATGCCAAGCACTTGCGTTTGGTACTCGATAAGTTGAGGGAACACAAGTTCTACGCCAAGTTCTCCAAGTGCGAATTTTGGCCCGATGAGGTTCTTTATCTTGGTCATATCATCTCTGCCAAGGGCATCGCGGTGAATCCTGAGAAGGTGTCTGCAATTGTGAATTGGGAACCTCCTCAGAACGTGAAGCAACTCCGCAGCTTCCTCAGTCTCGCAAGCTATTGTCGAAGATTCGTTGAAAACTTTTCCAAGATCGCAAAGCCTCTCTCAAATCTTCTCCAGAAGCACGTCAAGTACGTTTGGTCTTCGGAGTGTGACATTTCTTTCAACTCTTTGAAAGAGAAATTGATAACTGCTCCAGTTCTGACTCCGCCTGATGAATCCAAGCCGTACGAGGTCTTTTGTGATGCCTCTCTCCAAGGTCTTGGCGCAGTGTTGATGCAAGAGAAGAAAGTTGTTGCTTATACCTCTCGCCAATTGAAGCCCAATGAGAAGAACTACCCCACTCATGATCTCGAGTTGGCAGCAGTTGTGCATGATCTTTTGACTTGGAGACATCTCTTATTGGGAAGAAAAGTGGACATCTCCACTAACCACAAGAGTCTCAAGTACATCTTCACTCAGTCTAATCTCAACCTCAGGCAAACTCGATGGGTCAAAATGATTCAAGAGTATAATCCAAGTATCGAGTATACTCCAGGCAAGGCCAATGTGATTGCTGACGCATTGAGCAGGAAGGCTTATTGTCACAGTCTGATTCTCAAGCCTTATCAACCCGAGCTTTGTGAAGCTTTCCGCAAACTTAATCTGCAAGTTTTTCCTCAAGGTTTCCTCGCCAACCTTCAAGTCTCTCCTACCTTGGAAGACCAGATTCGCCAAGCCCAGCTTCTTGATGCTATGGTGAAAAAGGTGAAGATTGGGATTGCCAAGAGTCAACCCAAGTACAAGTGCTACCGCCTTGATGACAAGGACACTCTCTTCTTCGAGGATCGTATTGTTATACCCAAAGGTGACCTCTGTAAAGTGATCATGAACGAGGCTCACAATTCTCTCCTCTCCATCCACCCTAGGAGCACGAAGATGTATCAGGACCTCAAGCAGGCTTATTGGTGGACTCGAATGAAGCGCGAGATTTCTCAATTCGTGAATGAATGTGATGTCTGCAGAAGAGTGAAGGCAGAACATCAAAGGCCAGCTGGTCTCCTCCAACCTCTTGCCATTCTAGAATGGAAGTTTGACCATATTGAGATGGACTTCGTGACTGGGTTTCCAAAGTCCAAGCGTGGCAATGATGCTATATTCGTTGTCATCGACAAACTCACTAAAGTGGCTCACTTTCTGCCTATCAAAGAGTCAATCACTGCAGCACAATTGGCGGAACTCTATACCTCTCGAATTGTCTCTCTGCATGGTATTCCACAAGTGATCTCTTCAGACCATGGCAGCATCTTTACCTCCAAGTTTTGGGATTCTTTTCAGAAGGCCATGGGCACCAACATCCGCTTCAGCACAACTTTCCATCCTCAAACAAGCGGTCAAGTCGAGCGTGTCAATCAGATTCTTGAAGATATGCTCAGGGCTTGTGTGATCTCCTTCGGCATGAAGTGGGAGGATTGTCTTCCTTATGCTGAATTCTCCTACAACAACAGTTTTCAAGCAAGTTTGGGCAAGGCCCCATTTGAAATTTTGTATGGCAGGAAGTGCCGTACCCCTCTCAACTGGTCCGAAACCAGTGAACATCAGCTTTTGGGAAATGACTTAATCTCAGAGGCAGAGGAAATGTGCAAAGTCATTCGAGATAACCTCAAAGCAGCCCAATCCCGCCAGAAGATCTACTATGATAGTAAGCACCATGATTTGGCTTTCGATATCGGAGATCATGTTTACCTCCGCATCTCTCCTATGAAAGGTACTCGTCGCTTCGGTATCAAAGGGAAGCTTGCCCCTAGATACGTGGGACCTTTCAAGATTGTCAGCAAGAGAGGCGATCTCGCCTATCAACTTGAGCTTCCTTCAAACTTTGCAAATGTTCATGATGTGTTCCATGTCTCTCAGCTCTGAAAGTGCTTCAAGACTCCTGACCGCACCGTCAACTTCGAGGACATTGAGCTCCAAGAAGATCTCTCTTATCGTGAGCACCCAGTTGCTATTCTTGAAGAGACTGAACGCAAGACTCGCAAAAAGTCAATCAAATTCCTCAAAGTCAAGTGGTCACACCATTCCGACCGTGAAGCTACCTGGGAACGCGAGGATCACCTCCGTTCTGAATACCCGGTGTTCTTTCAGTCCTAGATCTCGGGACGAGATCCTTTCGTAGTGGTGGAGTGTTGTAACACCCCGGATATGACTTTCCCAATTTATACTCCAACTCTTGCCGTTTCCGGCATTAAGTTATTTTATTTTCTCGGGTTCGGGTTTTTGTCTCCGTGTGTTGTTATCATTGTCATGCATCTCATATCATGTCATCATATGCATTGCATTTGCATACGTGTTCATCTCATGCATTCGAGCATTTTCCCTGTTGTCCGTTTTGCATTCCGGCGCTCCGTTCTCCTCCGGTGGTCATTTCTAGCTTTCTTTTGTGTGTGGGGATTAAACATTTCCAGATTGGACCGAGACTTGCCAAGCGGCCTTGGTTTACTACCGGTAGACCGCCTGTCAAGTTTCGTATCATTTGGACTTCGTTTGATACTCCAACGGTTAACCGAGGGACCAAAAAGGCCTTGTGTGTGTTGCAGCCCAACACCCCTCCAATTTGGCCCAAAACCCTCTCCATCATCTAGAGCGTTCGATCACGATTGCGTGGCCGAAACCACACCTCATTTGGACTCTCCTAGCTCCCTCTATGTCTATATAAAGACCCCCATTCCAAATCCCGGGTCTCCTCCCCTGAAACCCTAAAGTCCACCTCGCGCGCCGCCAGACAATGTCCGTCCCGGTCCGGACAACCGCCGCCGCCGCCCGCAGCCACTGAGGAGATGCCACGTGGCCTACCAACGCCTCCCACCGTCGCAGCCCGCCCGGCCCGGGGCAGGCCCCCGCGGCCCATCGCGCCACCGCCGCCCTTCTCTAGCGCCCCGCCTCCCTCTTCGCGTGGCCCCGCTGCCATCCTCGCCGGCGGCCACCGCCCGGCATCGGCCGGACCTCGCCGCCGTGCGCCGGCACCGCGGGAGCCGAGCCCCGCCGCCGTCTACACCACCCCCGGCTCCGGCCTCCTCCTCTCCTCGCGCCGGCCACCACTCCTCCAACTCCGGCGTGGATTCCGGTGATCCTCGGGAGTCGTGTTGCTACAGTACCCCGGATCCAGATCTGGATCTCGGGTTGACTTTTTATCCATAACCCTAATTTTTTGCCTAATAGCTCTGTTTTTGGCATATAGGATATCAAAATGTTCGTCTCAGAGAGCACATCATTTCATTCCATTGCATCATTTTCATTTGAGTTCATCTTGATGCCCGATATGCTGTTAGAAGAGGGCTACTTGAGATAATTGTCAGATCTGCTACTCCATTTAGATATTTGTCATTTTTGCCATGATTATTGTGTGCGTGATATGCCCATGAGCTCTACATATGTTTTGTTAAGGGTTTTGCCATCTTTCCAGAGGTGCAACCCATGTATTTTTGTGATGTGTGTGGTGACTAGCACGAGCTTGCAAACTGGAGCATTCGTTAATGCTGATTTCAGGGACTTGGCATTTCCACTAAGTCCTTGATCTGTTTTTCTCATGATGCCATCTGTTCTTGTTGTTTCCTAGTGATCCGTGCCTCTCTTGAGGATGATCAGTAAGGATGTTTTGTTAATCTTGTAGTTCTCTATCCATCCATGTCTTTGTTTGCAATTATGGAGCACCCTAGCTTGAGTCAATCGAGCTCTACTTTTGCTACTTCATGAATCTGGGCAGATTATCTATTTGTTAGCGATTTTGCCAAGGATGTTGTAGTTGATCCGTGCATGCTATGCTATTGTTCTTGCAACGTCTAGCTTGCATTTTGTGTATTCTTGATGGGTGTATGCTTAGCTTGTCATGAATTGCTCTGTAGTGAGTGCATCGAGCTCGTAAACATGCCTACTTGATATCTGTTTCAGCATGCTCCAGTTTTCACCAAGTCTGAGAACGGATTATGTTTTTGCCATGTTCACATGCTTGCAATTGTATTTTCTGATCCCTTTTGGCTCAAGGTCACTAAGGGACTTTTGTTAAGCTCTTTGAGTAGCCCCATTCAATGCTTTACTTTTCCATGTTCAGGTCGTGTAGCATATATTTTTGTTGCTCCGAAGAGTGCTATCTGATCTGAAATTCCAGACAAGTGTTAATTTCACTAAGTCTGAGATCTGTTTACCATATGCATTTTTGTCATGCTTGTTTGAACCTGTTAATGGATGAATTGGCCGTAGTTCAGTGCTAGACTTTTGTTAAGCATCATGAATGAATCCCTGCCATGTATTTTTATGCCATGTTTGGGTGCTGTAGCATGTTCATCTCGTTGCATTTAGACGGCTACTTGCTGTAAATCGCAGACCGGTGTCATATTTGAATCGCTTGCCATTTCTAAATCGTAACTCCGATTCCAGCGTTCTTTGTATCGTTTTCAAGCGATTTCATCTCAACTTTCCAATGGCACACTTAGATTTCCATGTTGAGGCCAGGTTCATGCTTTCCTTGTCAAATCTTGCATATGCATCCCGCATAGCATACCATCCTTGCATCATATTGTTTGATCCCTAGACGTGGTTGATTGTGTCCTTGTTGCTTGTTTGTCTGTTTGGGTAGAGCCGGGAGATGAGTTCGCTAACGAGGAGCCCGTTGAGTTTGCTTTCGAGGATCCACTCAACTCTGACAACTTTGCAGGCAAGATGATCATACCCTCGAAATCACTACTATCTTTGCTATGCTAGATTGCTCGCTCTTTTGCTATGCCAATGCTACGATGCCTACCACTTGCTTTCAAGCCTCCCAAATTGCCATGTCAAACCTCTAACCCATCATGTCCTAGAAAACCGTTGATTGGCTATGTTACCGCTTTGCTCAGCCCCTCTTATAGCGTTGCTAGTTGCAGGGGAAGATTGGAGGCCGTTCCTTGTTGGAACATTATTTTACTTGTTGGGATATCATTATATTGCCATGTTAGCTTAATGCATCTATATACTTGGTAAATGGTGGAAGGCTCGGCCTCTCGCCTAGTGTTTTTTTCCACTCTTGCCGCCCTAGCTTCTGTCATATCGGTGTTATGTTCTCGGATTTTGCGTTCCTTACGCGGTTGGGTTATAATAGGAACCCCTTGATAGTTCGCCTTGATTAAAGCTTTTCCAGCAATGCCCAACCTTGGTTTTACCATTTGCCACCTAGCCCCTTTTTTCCCTTGGGTTTCCGGAGCCCGAGAGTCATCTTATTTAAACCCCCCCTGGCCAGCGCTCCTCTGAGTGTTGGTCCACCCTAGAGCCCCTTGCAGCGCCACCTCAGGGAAACTCGAGGGCTGGTTTTAGTTGTACGGATTGCTTATCCAATTGTGCCCTGAGAACGAGATATGTGCAGCTCCTATCGGGATTTGTTGGCACATTCGGGCGGTGTTGCTGGATTTGATTTAACCTGTCGAAGTGTCTTGAAGAACCGAGGTACCGAGTCTGATCGGAACGTCTCGGGAGGAGGTCTATTCCTTCGTTGACCGTGAGAGCTTGTCATGGGCTAAGTTGGGACTCCCCTGCAGGGATTTGAACTTTCGAAAGCCGTGCCCGCGGTTATGGGCAGATGGGAATTTGTTAATGTCCGGTTGTAGATAACTTGAACCTTAACTTAATTAAAATGAATCAACTGAGTGTGTTACCGTGATGGCCTCTTCTCGGCGGAGTCCGGGAAGTGGACACGGTGTTGGAGTAATGCTTGCGCAGGTTGCCCTCTAGTTTCTCGCTCGCGCTTTGCCTCCTCTTCTCGCTCTCTTTTGCGAACAGGATAGCCACCATATATGCTAGTCGCTTGCTGCAGCTCCACATATTTACCTTGCCTTACCTATAAGCTTAAATAGTCTTGATCGCGAGGGTGCGAGATTGCTGAGTCCCTGTGGCTCACAGATTACTATTACACCAGATGCAGGGCCTGACGATTCCGCTCCAGGTGACGCGCTTGAGCTCAAGTGGGAGTTCGACGAGGACTCTCAACGATACTATGTTTCCTTTCCTGAGGATCAGTAGTGGTGCCCTGTTGGGAGTGATCGGGACCGTGCCGCATGTTGGGTTATCTTTTATTTTGGTGCCGTAGTCGGGCCATGAGTGTTTGATTGTTGTAATGCTATTTATGTACCTTGATTGACGTGGCGAGTGTAATCCAACTATGTATCTCCCCTTTTATTATCTATATATTACATGGGATGTTGTGAAGATTACCTAACTTGCGACATATGCCTTCAATGCGATTATGCCTCTAAGTCGTGCCTCGACACGTGGGAGATATAGTCGCATCGAGGGTGTTACATGAACAAAGGTAAGTAGTACCTAGTCTATGGATATATATAAAAAGAATGCGATTGCAAAATAACAGGATCATCGTAAATTTGCCAGGGGCCACGACCGAGGTGGCGACCCTGAAGCAAGCGCTATCCGAGGTCGAAAACAAAGTGGCCAAGGAGCGCACCGAGCGGGAAAGGCAGGAGGCTCGGGTGGGCGAGGTGCAGCAAGATCTTCACGCTCTCGTGACGAAGCACGAGGCGTTGGAGCTTGACTTGAAGACGCGAGAGTCCGAGCTTGCCGCGGCCCTCGAGAGTGCAAAGAATGCCAAGGCCGAAGCCCAAAAGGCCCTCCAGGAGATTGATGCGATGAAGAAGATAGAGGCGGGTAAGGCATTCTATATGCAAAGCAAGCATGTAAAAGTAAATTACTTGTTACTTACCCGAATCCGGAGCTCTCCAGGAGCATTTGCAGATTTGCCCCGCAGCGTGTCGGATGCCGCGAAGTTTTACTGGGTCGAGGAGGGAAGCTCGACGGAGAAGTTGTTCTGGGCCCAGTATACTGGGACCGAACACCCAGTGCCTATGAGCGACCAGCTAAAGCAGCTGGTCGAGCTACACAAGGCGGCCGAACAGGCCATGAAGGGCTTTATAGTCTGGATGTCGCCTGGCGACGCCCTTCCCAACAGCTACTTCGGCCTGGTGAGGCGGCTTATGGATGCCTGCCCACGGCTGGAAGTCATCAAGCGGTCCGTCTGTATCGAAGGTGCACGCCGGGCTTTCGCCCGTGTGAAGGTGCACTGAGCCAAGCTGGACGCCATGAAGCTGATTAAGGAAGGGCCGCCAGCGGGCAAGGAGCATCGCCACCCCGAGATGTACTATGAGGGTGTCCTGAAGGGTGGTCGTCTTGTAGCGGACGAGTGTACAAAAGATATAATATTTGAGTAAACTTGCTCGTGTGATCCTATATTATGAAGACTTGTTCATATGCGCTATGCAACGCTTGTTTGAATTTAAAATATTACCTTCTTTTCGGCTGTTTATCAAACCAGAGAGATGGCTAGTCATTGGCTTCTGCCCCCATGCCACGAGTGCCGGGGTGTTCGGGATAAACCTGAGCACTCTTGTTCCCATTTTTGGGTCCTTCGAGGGAGGTGCTCAGCACAGCGAACAAGGCAATTGGACTATAATCCGTTATCACTCTCAGTTAGCCATAGAATTCTACAATTTTAAATTTCAGCGAAGCCCCTAGTGTTCGGAAGGCCAAATTCGGGGCGCGATACACGCCTTAAGCTGGACAGGGCCGACTCCTCGCTCTAAGTGGCATAAGTCTTTAAGGACTCGAAAACCTCTCGAACAGCGACTAGTCTCTCGCCTTATCATGACAGTCAGTTTTAGCTTTCTCTACTGAGGTGCTTAGCCCAGCAGAACCGGGGCACAATCGCAGTAGTTCTCCCAGTGCTACCTTAGCTGATATAGCGGAACGTAAGGTACCAAAACATGGGAGCCGGGCAAACCCAACTATTGACCCAAGACATGATTCGGAGCTGATGCATATAATGCTATAAGTTCGGGGTGCCGCACTATCGAAAGTGTTCGGACTTCTCATGCCGTATTGTGGGGTATGCTTAAGCCCCTAGCATATTAGCCGTACCAGAGTGTACGGGTGCTGGATGTCATGAATGAACATATATATATAAGAAGAATGCAATAATAGTCTTAATGCTATGCATTGTTTATTCAAGAAGGTGCGTTAAAGCAGAATGATACAGGTAGTGCGATAAGCAAAAAGTAGGACTATGTCCCCTCCAAGGGAAAGCTGAAGAATAGTATTAAAGCAAGTATTTCACTCGTTATCGTAATCCACCTGGGAGTTCCGTGGTGTGACATAGCTTTCTGCCTTCTTGGTTGCTGCATCATATGTTCGGCAATCATGCTGCCGGACAGGGTTTCCAGAGATTAAAGTGCTGAAAGAGAAAAATAACAAAGGAGGAAGCCCCTAGTTCGGTTTAAGCCGCGTCTTGGAGCATGCCGTAATCATGCCCCCTCCCTACCTGTGCCCATGGTATTTTTAATGCGTAATTATGTACGTGTGGCACGAGTTTCGCCGTTTGGCTTGGGCCGGGGTGGGGGTCGCATTGCTATGCGAGCTCGAAACGTGCCAGGTAGTCCTGTTGCCGATTATTCCGGGCGCGCTTGAAGGTGTTCGGGTCCTTAAACGCCGAACTAGTGGATTGCCTTAAGAGGCTGCTTTGTGCTTCCGCTGCGAGGGCCGCAGTGTGCTTCTCCGTTCGGAGAGAGTGCTCTGTGTTTCCATTAACTGTAATGACCCCCTGAGGTCCTGGCATCTTGAGCTTGAGGTATGCATAATGCGGTACCGCATTGAATCTCGCAAATGTGGTTCACCCGAGCAGTGCATGATAACCACTGCAGAACGGGACTATATCGAAGATTAACTCTTCGCTTCGGAAGTTATCCGGGGATCCGAAGACCACTTCCAGTGCGACTGAGCCTGCGCACTGGGCCTCTACACCTGGTATGACGCCTTTAAAGGTCGTTTTTGTGGGTTTGATCCTTGAGGGGTCTATACCCATTTTGCGCACTGTGTCCTGGTAAAGCAGGTTCAGGCTGCTGCCGCCATCCATAAGGACTCGAGTGAGGTGAAATCCGTCAATGATTGGGTCAAGGACCAGTGCGGCGAATCCGCCATGACGGATACTAGTGGGGTGGTCCCTGTGATCGAAGGTGATCGGACAGGAGTACCATGGGTTGAACTTTGGGGCGACTGGCTCCAACGCATATACGTCCCCGAGCGCACGCTTCCGCTCCCTCTTGGGGATGTGGTTGCATATATCATGTTCGCCGTTCGCACTTGTGGGGGGAACCTCTTCTGTCCTCCGGTGTTCGGCTGTCGGGGCTCTTCCTCGTCATCGCTATGTGGCCCCTTATCTTTGTTTTCGGCATTTAACTTGCCGACCTGCTTGAACACCCAACAATCCATGTTGGTGTGGTTGGCTGGCTTGTCGGGGGTGCCGTGTATTTGACACGAGCGATCAAGTATACGGTCCAAACTGGATGGGCCCGGAGTGCTTCTTTTGAATGGCTTTTTCCGCTGACCGGGTTTAGAGCCTTTGAATCCGGCATTGACTGCCGTATCCTCGGTATTATCGCTGTTAATGCGGTGCTTATGTTTGTTGCGACGTGACCTGCTATTGCCGTCCTTGGTATCATAAGTACCATGGTTCTTTGATATGTTATTACTGCGAGCCAGCCAGCTGTCTTCTCCCGCACAAAAGCGGGTCATGAGTGTCGTGAGGGCTGCCATAGATTTCGGTTTTTCCTGACCAAGGTGCCGGGCTAGCCACTCATCGCGGATGTTGTGCTTGAAAGCTGCTAGTGCCTCTGCATCCGGACAGTCGACGATTTGATTTTTCTTTGTTAGGAACTGTGTCCAGAATTGCCTGGCCGATTCCTCTGGTTGCTGAATTATGTGGCTCAAGTCATCGACATCTGGTGGTCGCACATAAGTGCCCTGAAAGTTGTCGAGGAATGCGGCTTCCAGATCTTCCCAACAGCCAATGGACTCTTCTGGCAAGCTATTGAGCCAATGCCGAGCTGGTCCTTTGAGTTTGAGTGGGAGGTATTTAATGGCGTGTAGATCATCACTGCGTGCCATGTGGATATGCAGGAGGAAATCCTCGATCCATACCGCAGGATTTGTTGTGCTGTCGTATGATTCTATATTTATGGGTTTGAAACCCCCTGCGATTTTATGATCCATTACTTCGTCTGTGAAGCATAAGGGGTGTGCGGCGCCTCTGTACTGGGCTATATCGCGACGCAACTCCAATGAGTCTTGCCCACTGTGCTCGGCCCGTTCGGATTTACTTTTACTGTATCCAGCATGACGATTATTGTCTCGCATAGTGGCGCGCCCTCGTGATCCGTAGATCGATCTTGCATGTTTTTCTTTGTCCTCCAATATGTCTCACAGGTTTGGTGTATTTCCCCATGCCTTTTTATTTGAATGGCGTCAGGGTGCAGGCTGAGCTTTTGGCTGGAATGCCTCTCTGTCGCGGCCATGAGGTGGCCGATCAGCCGCGTCATACGCTTCTTCCTCCAGTCGGGGTAGCAACCTACATTTTGGGTAACTCTTGGAGGGGCGATTGAGTTTATATTCCTCGGCCGCAAGGACTTCAGTCCATCTGTCAGCTAGCAGATCTTGATCAGCTTGAAGCTGTTGCTGCTTTTTCTTGAGGCTATTTGCCGTGGCTATAAGCCGGTGCTTGAAGCGCTCTTGTTCGACGGGATCCTCTGGCACGACGAATTCGTCATCGTCGAGGCTTGCCTCGTCTTCGGAGGGAGGCATGTAATTATCATCCTCCGCCTCTTCGTCTGCCGCTCCTTCTGGAGGGATGGCTTCTCCATCCTCCTGCCCTAAATCATGCTGGGGGGATTGTTGCCATCTTTGGCACTATCCGGAGTGTTATTATCTCCTGTGCTGGTATCACCACTTTTGCTTTGGCGGGACTTAGAGCGGCGCCGCTGACGTGGGCGCTTGGGTTGCTTCTTGGAGGGGTCATCCTCCGCTGTCTCATCGCCATTGCCTTCTTTGGGTGTGTCCACCATGTATATATCGTATGATGAGGTGGTTGTCCAGTGCCCTGTGGGCAGTGGTTCCTCTTCGTCTCCCGCATCGTCGTCCATACAGTTGATGTCTTCGGAGTCGAAGTCGAGCATGTCGGTTAAGTCGTCGACAGTGGCTACTAAGTGGGTGGTGGGTGGGCAACGAATTTCTTCGTCATTCGCATCCCAATCCTGCCGGACATAGTTCGGCCAGGATCCTCCTAACAAGGAGAGAGACCTTAATGAGTTCAGTATGTCGCCAAAGGGCGAGTGCTGAAATATATCTGCGGAGGTAAACTCCATGATCGGCGCCCAATCGGATTCGCTAGGAACGGGCGCAGGCGGTTCGGAGTCCGTGGCCGGAGAAGGATCCGGCAGTTTGACGACACGGCTCTCGTGCAGGGTAAGGTCGATGTTCGGCTCGATTACCGCTGAGGATAAGGCCTCCGTGGCGGGGTCCATCCACCCGTCCATGGACGGCGCAACTGGCTCCGAATTAAGGGTCGAAGCGGCTGCCGGTGCGATCTCCTGAACACTGTCCGATGGTAGAGCTAAATGGTACTCATCGTGACCGTGTGATGCACAAGGCAGAGGCTCGAATCCATCGAAGATCAAGTCTCCGCAGATATCGGTCGTGTAGTTTAAGCTTCCAAACCTGACCTGGTGGCCAGGGGCATAACTTTCGATCTGCTCCAGATGGCCAAGCGAGTTGGCCCGCAGTGCGAAGCCGCCGAACACAAAGATCTGTCTGGGGAGAAAAGTCTCACCCTAGACTGCATCGCTATTGATGATCGTAGGAGCCATCAAGCCTAACGGCGACGACACAGAGGAACTCTCAATGAAAGCACCAATGTCGGTGTCAAAACCGGCGGATCTCGGGTAGGGGTCCCGAACTATGCGTCTAAGGCGGATGGTAACAGGAGGCAGGGGACACGATGTTTTACCCAGGTTCAGGCCCTCTTGATGGAGGTAAAACCCTACGTCCTGCTTGATATATTCTTGATGATATGGGTATTGCAAGAGTTGATCTACCACGAGATCGGAGAGGCTAAACCCTAGAATCTAGCCTATGGTATGATTGTATGTTGTCCTACGGACTAAAACCCTCCGGTTTATATAGACACCGGAGGGGGCTAGGGTTACACAAGGTCGGTTACAAAGGAGGAGATATCCATATCCGTACTGCCTAGCTTGCCTTCCGCGCCAAGTAGAGTCCCATCCGGACACGAGACGAAGTCTTCAATCTTGTATCTTCATAGTCCAACAGTCCGGCCAAAGGATAGAGTCTGGCTGTCCGGAGACCCCCTAATCCCGGACTCCCTCAGGCACGATGGGGGCAGTCCTTAGAGACGACAAAGGCAGATTTATCACTGGAGGGAATGGAAAGATTGACTATTGCATGGATGTCTTGATGGCTAAAGCCTTGGCCCTCAAATTTGGTATAACACTGGCGCAAAGGGAAGGATGTAATCGCCTTATTATTAACTTGGATAACCTGGAGGTGATTGATACCATGAAGGATGGAGGACGGTTGATGGGCGCGGCGGCGGCCATATTCGATGATTGTTATCATTATGCTTGTGATTTCATAATTACTAGATTCGAACACTATAATAGAGAAGCAATAAAATTGCTCATGAGCTCGCTAGATTATCTAGGTTTTCTTTGATTTCTGATTGGTTTGAGGAATCTTTAAATGAAATTGTAATGATCCTCACAAATGATGTATCGGTTATTTCTAATGAATAAAGTTTCAGGTTTTATTTCAAAAAAAGGTTGCTCCTAGAGCTACATCAGAGGGGGAAGAAGAGGGCTCTAGGCTCTGCTGTGCTCTCTCCCTCGAGTGTGTGGGTGGGTGAATGAATGGCCGACCCACCATCCCCGTGAAGGCTCCCTGGGTCACCTTATAAGCGCGGTGCCCAGGGGACAAGAGTGTGAGGGAGAGAGTAAACAGGGGGGCTCACGGGACCTAGTTGGCTGCTCCGTCTCGTCCCGTGAGGTCACGTAGTGGGTGGCACTGTGTGTCAGTAGTGCCCGACTGTAGCGGTATAACTATCTCTATGGTCTGTCAGCCATAATGTCTTTTGCTCGTGTCCAATGGGACGCCTGATGTTGACTTTGTGCAACCGGTGCAAGTAAAGAGGAGGCAGCCGATCACCATGGCAAAGGGAAGCTGGCAACCATGGCTAGCTTGGGGGCAGACGGTCGTGGTTGCCCTACCAGCCAGCCATGAGCACCACAAATTGGCAGCCGACCAAGGCTGTAGGGAGTAGCCCACCATTGGCAGGCCTAGCTTGGCAGCCGACGAAAATGGCCAGGGCTACAGCCAACCATTGAGGCCTCCGGGCAACCGATCTTCTAGCTGATTTTTCTTCAGTTGTTTTTCTGATTCGTGGGTTTGGCATACCGGGGGTTACTCTCCGATAATCATGGGCCACCCAAAGTGGCCCAGGATGGAACTGACCTAGGGGTCCTCATCCCGGCCCAAAACTGTCTACTGGGATCCAAAGTTTCCATTACTAGGCTTGATAGTCTTTAACTGAAAAAAGTAGGATGAAGAACTAGTACGAGTTATGCGTGACATTCAATTCGTGACACGGATGATCTACTGACAGAGTCGATTAAGTGAAACGGCTCTGCAAAGTTTGTCTATTCCTAGGCTGGGAACCGACATGGAGAGGACCCCTCGACCAGGACACTGTCATCGAGGTCCAAATGTATTGTATAGGCAATCGTAAGAACATCTACCCATGGCTAGAACCACTAATAATATAAGCCAAGGAACTCACAGTGAACGCTCGTTATCTTTCATTCACCACTAGTAATCGTGTATGCAATGCATGTTAATATTTGGTAATATATTAATCACATTGCACACTAGTATTTTGGCAAGTTCATACTTACATGTTGATATTAGGTAGGATATAGTTAGTTGGTTAGCTCTAATGCTGCTATAAGATATGCTAAACGTCGGGACAATATAGACCATTGAATAGACGTGGTTGAACGTGTGAGATGTGTTGAATCTCCGTAATTCACTTTTTATATTTTATTATATATTAAATAATATAGATGTAGATGAATGCTCATTATCTTTTATTTTCCCCATTGTGGTCTTGGGGGGGCACGTGTGAACTCTGGCCACCATCCCACACCTCTCTAGCCCCGACCGCTACCGGAGGACGCTGACGGGAAAAGCTCACTTTAGCTGAAGGCGGCGACTGAGTGTGCTCCTCTTCCTACGAGTGTTATGTTCCTGGGCACGCGCGCATTCTCGGAATGTTACAGTCTTATTTTGTTTTTCGAGACATCAAGTACAAGTACGATGTATATATACTCACAGAGAACATCTAACATCTATCCAAGGCCGGAACCACCAATACTATATAGAAATGAACTCATCATGAATGTTCCTTATTTTTATTTCTGCAAAAACGGCTATTATGAACCATTACGTTGTTTACCTTTGAAAGAATTACCCACTTTAAGTTTGATCCACCATGGGCTGAGATACATGCCTCCCCCCCCCCCCGACAGTAAACACACAAGCACTACATAATTCACTTGTCAAGTAAATTTCAATTTTTAAACTACCTTGAATCACATATGGTAAAACACCGTTTTCACTCCATGGCTTCACTGGTGAAACCAACGCTTGTGCCAAAGACTTTGGAGTTTACCCTATTTTATGAAGTATAGCTGTTTTTTTGGTGGAGCTGGAAGAAAAGATAGTTCGCTCACACTTCACCTCAATCTCAGGGGCGGACCTAGACTGAAAATGACCAGGTGTCCTAGCATATGATCAGTCATATTTTTCATCTACAGATGGGGTGTCACACACTATATTTTGCATGAAACTTACAAAGGAAACATCTTGCACCCGATGTCCTGTGCACCCGGGTAGCTCAACTTGGGTACACCCATGCTGAATCTTGCACATCTAATTCATGTTCGTCTCTAGAGTTGATGCAAAATTATCCTCGATTAACACTGAGTATAACACAACTGAATAGCACACCTAGCCCCTTTTCTCCTTGCACTAGAGATTAGTCGTGGACTGAAGCTCTTTCAACAAAGTTTAGTTACTTTGTACTAATGCTTCGGTCTAAACCTAGAATACGTGAATTGGACGCTCACAAATTACATACAAGTTCCCTAAGGCGTTGTTTGGATAGAGGATGTATACAGAATCCATACTCTACAAACCAGGAAAACGGTTGAACTGAACAAGATAATACAAGTTCCCTAAGGCGTTGTTTGGATAGAGGATGTATACAGAATCTACAAACTAGGAAAATGGTTGAACTGAAGAAAAATTAGTTTGGCTACTGTAACAAATCCACGTATATAGGAAACTAGGAACTGTACAACCCAGGATTTCATGTTTATAGAAAAACGAGTATTATCCACTTTTCCACAAACGCGATTGCCAGATGCGTGATCGTAACAGTTTTTATCTGCCCACTCGTTTCTCAACAAATCAACGAGAGAGAGAGAGATCCACCCATCGGGAGAATAGGAACGAGCTTATCCAAACAAGGTGTTGGGGAGCGTAGTAATTTCCAAAAAAATTCCTATGCACACGCAAGATCTATCATGGTGATGCATAGCTACAAGAGGGAAGAGTGTTGTCCACGTACCCTCTTAGACCGTAAGCGGAAGCGTTATGACAACGCAGTTGATGTAGTTGTACGTCTTCACGATCCGACCGATCCTAGTACCGAAATTACGGCACCTCCGTGATCTGCACACGTTCAGCTCGGTGACGTCCCACGAACTCTCGATCCAGCTGAGTGTCGAGGGAGAGCTTCATCGGCATGACGGCATGATGATGGTGATGATGAAGCTACCGGCGCAGGGCTTCGCCTAAGCACTACAACGATATGACCGAGGTGGATTATGGTGGAGGGGGGCACTGCACACGGCTAAGAGATCAATGATCAACTTGTGTGTCTATGGGGTGCCCCCTGCCCCCGTATATAAAGGAGCAAGGGGAGGCCGGACGGCCCTTGGGGCGCGCCAGGAGAGGAGGAGTCCTCCTCCTAGTAGGAGTAGGACTCCCCTTTTCCTAGTCCTACTAGGAGGGGGAAAGGAAGGAGGAGAGGGAGAAGGAAAGGGGGACGTTGATGAAGCTATGTACCTAGGGTAGGGTCATGAACCTGTCCAACATACCCTCCCCAAGGACATCTTTACAACGAATCAGAAGCAGTCGAAGAGAAACCATCATCCACTCGACTGTGGAGATGTGCTCACTCGACCACCTTGAAGACACTCGACCACCTTGAAGACACTCGACCACCGGAAGATGAGGAACCTTCCACTCTGCAACGGTTAGGACTTAAACCATAGCATTATGAGCATTTATGACACTTTACTGTAGACGTTACCAGTAACGCCTTTCCTTTACGAGCATTGAACCCTGTGTAATGGAGGGGAGCTGGGGTCCTGGCGCACTCTATATAAGCCACCCCCTCCTCTGGGACAAGGGTTCGCACTTTTGTAAACTCACACACACATATAATCCAGTCGACCGCCTCAGGGCACCGAGACGTAGGGCTGTTACTTCCTCCGAGAAGGGCCTGAACTCATAAAACTCGTGTGTACAACTACTCCATAGCTAGGATCTTGCCTCCTCATACCTACCCCCCATTCTACTGTCAATCTTAGATCCACAACAGTTGGCGCCCACCTTGGGGCCGGTGTCTTAGCGACTTATTGGAGGAGTTGCATTTTTTCCGATCCCCATCATCACGGTTCCAGGCGGAGGTTTGGCTGAGGGCCGCGAGATCCGTCTTGGTGCGCTCATGTTTGTCACCGACGACTCCGCTTGGCTTCAGGAGGCACCACTCGATGTCGACGCGCTCCCCGCCCGCGGGGCGACACACTTTCACGCGTGCGTCCGCGGCGTCCTCCTGCAGCAACCGTCGACCCAGTACCAGTCGACTCCAACGGCTTTCCCCCTCCCTGCGACCCACCGGAGCAAGCGCACCGGCCGGTCAAGGATTCAACGGTGGGTGAAGCATGCGGTGGCTCACCAGTCGGCTACCCCTCAAGTCGCGGCGATCGAGCCCGACAAGTCTCTCTACGGCATGTTCGATCTGTCGACTGGCTCCATAGAGACTGCATCCGAGTGCGGCTGCAATGACTCGGCAACGGAAGTCCTGATGGTCAATGGACCACGCGGTCCTCCTGGCTTCAATCGTGAAGACGGAGGTGAAGGGAACGGCGATCCGTCGCGCGTTCACGAGGAGTACCGCCCCGAGCCTCTCTCATCGCAGCAGAGAGAAGAACTTCGTCGCCGAAACATGGATGCCCTGCATACTCCTATAGTTGGAGAAACACCCGAGGCCCAGGCCTTGGAGCAAGCTCGCTTGGCCAATCTGGCTGAGCGCACTCGGCTGGAGAACCTCCAGCGCGTACTCGACAATCGCGCTCATCAACATGCTCCTGAGTCCAGCCGACGCCAACTTTTTCCACCTCCAGCTCAGGTATAGCGAACACCGATCCAAAACCTAGCAGCTGCTGCCCGGATACAGAGTCGATTCAACCTTCCCAGTCAGAAGCTGGCCGAGGTCTGGCGCAGATCAGGGCCTTGCTCCGGGCAGCAGGAGAGCAGAATACGGTCGTGTCTCAGTCGCGGGATAGGATCCATAGCAGATCTGTGGTCGCAGATACGGTCCAGTCGGCCCATAGCCTGAGATCGCCCCCGAGGCATGAGGGACGTGGAGAGTGGCGTGACCAGTACAGAAACCAAGAGCAGTATGATCGTCGAGCCGATCTCTATGGTCGCCGTCGAGTGCCCATGCCTCCTCCAAGGAGTGGGTCATACACGCCGCGGGCACATGAAGACAGGCGCCCTAACAGCGTCAGAAGAGGTATTCCAGTTGACCCCAGGGAGCTAGGCTTTGATGCGAGATCTATTCTCGTGCAGGGCTTGGTCGACAAAAACAGAGCTCACCGAGATGGCCATGATAGAGGCCCGCAAACCAGCAATAGGGTGCATGTCTCTCGCCCAGAGTGCTTCAGCGGAGCTATCAGAGCTGCAGTGATTCCCCCCAACTTCAGGTTGGCGACGGGAGTCAGTAAGTTTACCGGAGAGTCCAAGCCTGACACCTGGCTCAAAGACTACCGAGTGGCTGTCCAGATTGGTGGTAGCAATGATGAGGTGGCCATGAAACACCTTCCTTTGATGTTGGAGGGCTCGGCTAGAGCGTGGCTGAATCAGTTGGCACCTGGCAGCATCTATACTTGGGAAGATCTCGCCCGAGTGTTTGTCAGAATGTTTGAGGGTACTTGCAAATGGCCAGCAGGTTTGACAGAATTACAGTGTTGCGTCCAGAAACTGAATGAAACTTTGAGAGATTATATCCAGAGGTGGATCACCCTGCACCACACGGTGGAAGATGTGTCTGATCATCAGGCAATTTGTGCTTTCAAGGAAGGCGTCAGGTACCGGGAGTTGAATCTGAAATTCGGTCGGACAGGAAACATGACTCTGACTTGGATGATGGAAATTGCCACCAAGTATGCCAATGGTGAAGAGGAAGAGCGACTGCTGAGCGACAAGCACAAAGCAGTCGCCCACGAAGCCGGAGGAGGAAACTCCAGTCGGAAACAGAAACGCAAGGCCGAACCAGCTGCTCCGGGTGAGGCCTTGGCTATGGTTCAAGGAAAGTCCAAGGGGAAGCCCAAAGGGCCGTGGAACCCCAAGAAAGCAAAGGATCAAGATGGAAATTATGTGTTGGATCTGCCGTGCCATATCCACACCAAAAAAGACGAAGAAGGTAATTTCATTTACCCCAAGCATACCACTCGACAGTGTCGGCTCCTGATCCAGCAGTTCCGAGATAAACAACCTAAGGAAAAGGAGAAGGAGGCAGACAAAGCTGAGAGTGAAGGAGAAGATGATGATGGTTATCCGCACGTGAATTCCACTCTAATGATTTTTGCTGATGTTGAAAACAAGAGTCGATTGAAAGTCATCAACAGAGAAGTGAACATGGTCACTCCGGCGACACCCAGTTACTTGAAATGGTCGCAGACTGCCATTACGTTCGACCAATCTGATCATCCAGCGCACATAGCCACCCCTGGGAGGCAAGCGCTGGTGGTCGACCCAGTGGTCGAAGGCACTCGACTGACAAAGGTCCTGATGGACGGTGGCAGTGGCCTGAACATTTCTGTATGCAGAAACGGTGAAAGGTATGGGCATTCCGATGTCCAGACTCAGTGAAAGCCATATGAGTTTACATGGGGTCATCCCAGGCAAGAAGGCTGCATCCCTCGGTCAGATTGCACTCGACGTGGTTTTCGGTGATGGAAAAAATTACCGCAAAGAAAAGTTGATGTTTGAAGTTGTGGATTTTCAGAGTGCGTATCATGCAATTCTGGGCAGGCCAGCTTATGCACGATTCATGGCTCTACCTTGTTACGTGTACCTCAAACTGAAGATGCCTGGTCCCAGAGGAGTGATCACTATCTCTGGTAATCGGAAAAAGGCGGAAGAGTGTTTCCAGAAGGGCTCAAAGATCGCCGATGCCCAGATGGCCGTGGTAGAATTGCAAGAATACCAGAAAAATGCAGACCCGAGTGACTTGTTGCGAGCCAAGAAGCCAGCCATGGATTCAGCATTCCAGTCGTCTGGCGAAACGAAGTCTGTTCACATTCACCCGACATGCCCAAATGCATATCCGACCCACATTTCGACCACACTCGACTCCAAATAGGAAGAAGCGCTCATCCAGTTCCTCCGTGAGAACTGGGACATCTTTGCATGGAAGCCTTCTGACATGCCAGGTGTTCCCAGGGGACTGGCTGAGCATCGTTTGCGAGTCGACCCAAAAGTGAAACCAGTCAAAGAGCATCTCCGATGGTCCGCCGTCCAAAAAAGAAAAGCAATCGACGAAGAGGTGGCTCGGCTTTTGGTAGCTGAGTTTATCCGAGAGATTTACCACTCCAAGTGGTTAGCCAATGTTGTCATGGTCCCAAAGAAAGATGACTCACTCCGCATGTGCATCGATTTCAAGCATATCAATCGGGCCTGCCCGAAAGATCACTTCCCTCTCCCTCGCATCGATCAGATAGTCGATTCGACTACTGGGTGCGAGCGTTTGTCCTTTTTGGATGCCTACTCCGGGTACCATCAGATCCGTCTGTACGGACCCGACGAAATAAAGACAGCTTTTATCACCCCGTTCGGGTGCTTCTGTTATGTCACAATGCCATTCGGCTTGAAGAACATTGGAGCCACATTTATGCGGATGATTCAGAAGTGCCTGCTCACTCAGATCAGTCGGAATGTGGAAGCATACATGGATGACATTGTGGTCAAGTCGCATAAAGGTTCCGACCTGCTGACCAACCTCGCTGAAACCTTTGCCAACCTCCGAAGGTATGATATCAAGCTCAATCCATCAAAGTGCATGTTTGGAGTTCCAGGAGGCAAGTTACTCGGTTTTCTTGTTTCTGAACGAGGAATCGATGCTAACCAAGAGAAAGTAGGTGCTATACTCCGAATGAAACGCCCTGTGCGTGTGCATGATGTCCAGAAGCTTACTAGTTGCTTGGCCGCCCTAAGTCGATTCATTTCTCGCCTCGGTGAAAAGGCGCTGCCTCTTTACCGACTAATGAAGAAATCAGATAAGTTTGAGTGGACTCCAGAAGCTGATACAGCATTTGTAGAGCTAAAAGCCCTGCTTTCCACCCAGCCGGTGCTTGCTGCTCCAATCAGCAAAGAGCCTCTATTGCTTTATATAGCAGCCACTGGACAAGTCGTCAGTACAGTACTTACGGTCGAGCGGGAAGAAGAAGGAAAAGTGTACAAAGTTCAACGCCCAGTTTATTATATTTCTGAAGTCCTGACCCCGTCAAAGCAGAGATATCCTCACTATCAGAAGCTTGTCTATGGAATTTACATGACCACGAAAAAGGTTGCGCACTACTTCTAAGATCACTCTGTTACAGTCGTCAGCGACGCTCCATTGTCAAAGATTCTGCACAACAGGGATGCAACTGGTCGAGTGGCAAAATGGGCGATTGAAATCCTTCCCTTGGATATCAAGTTTGAGGCAAAGAAAGCTATCAAGTCCCAAGCAATAGCAGATTTCCTCGCCGAGTGGATCAAACAGCAACTGCCGACTCAAGTTCACTCTGAGCACTGGACCATGTTCTTTGACGGATCCAAGATGTTGAACGGTTCTAGGGCTGGAGTAGTTCTGGTATCCCCCCGAGGAGACAAGTTTAGATATGTCCTCCAGATTCACTTTCATTCCTCCAACAATGAAGCAGAATATGAAGCACTCCTGTATGGGTTGCGCATGGCCATCTCACTCGGCGTCCATCGCCTCATGGTCTATGGCGACTCAGATTTGGTAGTTAATCAAGTGATGAAGGAGTGGGACGTCAGAAGTCCGGCCATGACTGGTTACTGCAACGCAGTGAGAAAGCTTGAGAAGAAGTTCGAGGGGTTAGAACTCCACCACGTCCCCCAATTGAAAAATCAAGCAGCCGATGAATTGGCAAAGATAGGTTCCAAGAGAGAAGCCATTCCCAGCAATGTGTTCTTGGAGCATATTCACACGCCGACAGTTCAAGAACACCCTTTCACTGAAGAGCCCCCGCAACCCAAGAGCGCCACGGATCCGACTGAAGTCGAGGTCCCAGCTGTGGTCGACCTGATCAAGGAGGTTCTGGCCATTACTCTTGACTGGACAGCGCCCTACATTGCGTACATCCTCAGAAAAGAGCTCCCAAAGGATGAAGAAGAAGCTCGACAGATCGTCCGTCGATCCAAAGCTTTTACTATGATAAGAGGGCAGCTGTTCAGGGAAAGTGTGACTGGAGTCGGTCAGAAGTGCATAACACCAGAAGAAGGTCAGATGATCCTCAATGACATCCACTCGGGAACCTGTGGTCACCATGTGTCCTCTCGGGCCATCGTGGCTAAAGCATACCGAGCTGGATTCTATTGGCCACGAGAAAATGAGATGGCGAAAGATATAGTCGACAGATGTGATGGCTGTCAATTTTACTTCGATATGTCTCACAAGCCAGCGTCAACCCTGAAGACCATCCCCCTCGTCTGGCCCTTCGCTGTTTGGGGTCTGGATATGGTTGGACCGCTGAGAACTGGCAAAAGCGGCTTCACTCACGTGCTCATTGCAGTCGACAAGTTTACCAAATGGATCGAAGCCAAACCTATCAAGAACCTTGATGCTAGCACCGCTGTCAGTTTTATCAGGGAATTGACATTCAGATATGGAGTCCCACACAGCATCATCACGGACAACGGGTCAAACTTCGATTCCGATGAGTTCAGAGCTTTCTGCGCCTCTCAGGGCACTCGAGTCGACTATGCTTCTGTCGCTCACCCGCAGTCGAACGGACAAGCAGAAAGAGCCAATGGCATAATTCTCAAAGGACTGAAACCCCAATTGATGCGTGATCTCAAACACGCGGCAGGTGCTTGGGTTGATGAACTTCCGTCAGTTCTGTGGGGCTTAAGGACAACTCCTAATCGGTCGACTGGAAGAACTCCTTTATTCTTAGTTTATGGAGCCGAAGCTGTTCTGCCAAGTGACTTGCTCCACAATGCACCCCGAGTTGAACTCTTCTCCGAAGCGGAAGCAGAGTAGGCCCGACAAGATTCAGTCGATCTCCTAGAGGAGGAAAGAGAGATGGCCTTGATCCGCTCGACCATTTATCAGCAAGATTTGCGTTGATTCCACGCCAGGAATGTGAGGGGTCGGGCCTTTCAAGAAGGAGACTTGGTTCTTCGAGTGGATCAGCAGAAACCACACAAGCTCGCTCCAACTTGGGAAGGCCCCTTCATCGTCACCAAAGTTCTCCACAACGGAGCATACCATCTTTACAGCATCGAGCATCAGAAAGATGAGCCACGGGCTTGGAACGCGGAGCTGCTCCGCCCCTTTTATACTTAAACACTCGCTCGAATAAAATGTAATAAGCAACACCTTTTGTAATTCGTTTATCAAAGACAAGAGCTTACGGTTCTCTCATTCGATTGTGTTGTTCTTATTTACTTTTGAAATCCCCCAGTGGGTGGGCTTAGTCACGAATCCGTTCCGCCTAAGTTTGAAAAAATCCCACCGAGTGGAGAGCAATCCTCCCACTCGGGGGCTTAGCTACAGTCGAGCACTCGCCTAAGTTCTCTTACTAAAGAGACTTAACAGCAGTCGAGCACTCACCTAAGTTTGAAAAAATCCCACCGAGTGGAGAGCAATCCTCCCACTCCGGGGCTTAGCTGTAGTCGAGCACTCGCCTAAGTTCTCTTACTAAAGAGACTTAACGGCAGTCGAGCACTCGCCTAAGTTTGAAAAAATCCCACCGAGTGGAGAGCAATCCTCCCACTCGGGGGCTTAGCTGTAGTCGAGCACTCGCCTAAGTTCTCTTACTAAAGAGACTTAACGGCAGTCGAGCACTCACCTAAGTTTGAAAAAATCCCACCGAGTGGAGAGCAATCCTTCCACTCGAGGGCTTAGCTGTAGTCGAGCACTCGCCTAAGTTCTCTTACTAAAGAGACTTAACGGCAGTCGAGCACTCGCCTAAGGTTGAAAAAATCCTACCGAGTGGAGAGCAATCCTCCCACTCGGGGGCTTAGCTGCAGTCGAGCACTCTCCTAAGTTCCCTCACTAAGGGGCTTAGCTGCAGTCGAGCACTGGCCTAAGGTTGAAAAAATCCCACCGAGTGGAGAGCAATCCTCCCACTCGGGGGCTTAGCTGCAGTCGAGCACTCGCCTAAGTTCCCTCACTAAGAGGCTTAACGGCAGTCCAGCACTCGCCTAAGTTTGAAAAAATCCTACCGAGTGGAGAGCAATCCTCCCACTCGAGGGCTTAGCTGTCGTCGAGTACTCGCCTAAGTTCTCTCACTAAGAGGCTTAACGGCAGTCCGACACTCGCCTAAGTTTGAAAAACCCTACCGAGTGGAGAGCAATCCTCCCACTCGAGGGCTTAGCTGCAGTCGAGTACTCGCCTAAGTTCTCTCACTAAGAGGCTTAACGGCAGTCCGACACTCACCTAAGTTTGAAAAATCCTACCGATTGGAGAGCAATCCTCCCACTCGGGGGCTTAGCTGCAGTCGAGTACTCGCCTAAGTTCTCTCACTAAGAGGCTTAACGGCAGTCCAGCACTCGCCTAAGTTTGAAAAAACCCTACCGAGTGGAGAGCAATCCTCCCACTCGGGTGGCTTAGCTGCAGTCGAGCACTCGCCTAAGTTCTCTCACTAAGAGGTTTAACGGTAGTCCAGCACTCGCCTAAGTTTGGAAAAATCCTACCGAGTGGAGAGCAATCCTCCCACTCGAGGGCTTAGCTGCAGTCCAGTACTCGCCTAAGTTTGAGACCCATTCCTATCCGCAAGGACGACGAGGTGCAGGTCGACTACAACCTTCTCCTTCGGAGCTGCGGCACAAATACAACGTCTGCTCCATCCCTATCCGCAAGGACGACGAGGTGCAGGTCGACTGCGACCTTCTCCTTTGGAGCTGTGGCACAAATACAACGTCCGCTCCATCCTTATCCACAAGGATGACGAGGTGCAGGTCGACTGCAGCCTTCTCCTTCGGAGCTGTGGCACAAATACAACATCCTCTCCATCCCTATCCGCAAGGATGATGAGGCGCAGGTCGACTGCAACCTTCTCCTTCGGAGCTGCGGCACAAATAAAACGTCCGCTCCATCCTTATCCGCAAGGACGACGAGGTGCAGGTCGACTGCAACCTTCTCCTTCGGAGCTGCGGCACAAATACAACATCCGCTCCATCCCTATCCGCAAGGACGATGAGGTGCAGCAAGCAAAGTCCATCCGGAGGCAAACACAAGCACATTCGGAGATAAACCAAATTCAAATAAATACTAAAAGGTTCCAAGCAGCGAATCGAAAGTACTCAGGCACCAAGCCCGAAGGAGTTTAACGGTTACAGAAACCACTCGGCATTCCGAGGCAAATTTAAAGCGTATCCAAGTTTCATAAGATTGTTCACTCGGCCGGAGGAGGGCTAGAAGGCTCCACGAATGAGTCCAGATCGATCCCATCAGCGATCCGAGTGGCGGTAGCAATGAAAGTCTCCATGAAGGACTGGAAGTCGTGCTTTTTGGTGTTAGCGACTTTGATCGCAGCTAGCTTGTCTTCACGAGCCTCCTTGCAATGGACTCGCACCAGGGACAGCGCCACATCAGCACCACACCGGGCAGAGGATTTCTTCCATTCTTGCACTCGGTCAGGGATCTCGTTCAGTCGAGTCATCAGAGATTCCAGATCATTCTGAAGTGTCGCCCCCAGCCAAAGTGTCGAGTCGATTCGAGAGACAACCTCCTTCAGGCGTGCGAGGTAGCTTGTGGCGCTAGCGATACGGGACTCCAGTCGGGGCATGTTCATCGCAGTTTCGTCGCAGACTGGGGAAGCGATAGGGTCCAGACCCGTCTCGACCCTTCCAGTTTCTTTGTCGAAGTCTTGACAGAGTTCTGCAGCCAAAAGTCAGTTCATCAACCGAGCAAAATCCGATTGCAAGCATCAACACAGTCAGATTAAAAGAAATACCTCCCAGCACGAGATAAAGCTTCTTGGCGAGGGTCCTCAGATAAGCTTCTGTGTCGTTCCTCTTGCGGATCGCAGACTCCAACATTTCGTTCAGGACGACCTTATCCTTCTTCAGGCTGGTCACTTCGCGGTTAGCTTCATTAAGACAAGATGTCAGTCTAGTCACCTCTCCTTCAAGCGTTCCGACTAAAGCAAGCTTCTTGTCTGCGAGAGCGGTTTTGTCTTGGGCTGCTTTTTGTGCAGCGGCGAGGTCCGAGTCCTTCTTGTCCAGAGCCAACTTTATTTTCTCTGCAAGAGAAATAATTGAATCAAAAAAGAGATCAAAGAGATATATCGAAATTTAGTCGGCAATCAGTTACCTTCCATACCGGCGGCCTAGTCTTGAGCTTTTTTCAGATTTTACTAAGCCAATTCCAAGTCTAAGTTGAGTTTCCTCTGCTTCTCTTCGAGTTCGGCAAACTTGGAGATAAGAGTACAAGACTTCTGTAGGAGGCAAGAGACAGATCAATTGATAGGTTCGAAGGCAGTTCATTTCCGAGTGAATAAAACCTAAAGAAGTGGACAACAAGCTATTCAGACCCCAGTCGACTGCCAGCAGTCGACCGCGGTCTCGGGGACTACACCCAGTGGGTGCACTTGGCGTGCCCCCACCGGTTCTGATCCGACTCGATCGGCCCGCCGGAGTCGAGTGCAAGGAGTAAAAAAAGAGAGAGAAAGAACAATTGCGCCGTCAAGAAAGAAGAACTCAGACCACAGTCGACTGCCAGCAGTCGACCGCAGTCTCGGGGACTACACCCAGTGGGTGCACTTAGCGTGCCCCCACCGGTTCTAATCCCACTCGCCCAGACCAAGTGGAAGAGCGAAACTACCAAAAACGACAGCAACACCCAGAGGGTGCTCTAATTCAACGCGAACAACAGGAGATTGTGCAGAAGAAGATTTTTCGAGAACAAAAACAGTCGGAAAGTCTACTCACCTTGACGTTGGCCCGAAGGGCGGCACTAGCGTCGTAGGCAGCCTGACTGCTCTCGTGCACTATCTTCACCCACTCCATCATCATATTAGCCTGTCGGATGGCTTCCGCAGCCGCTTCCGACTGGTTGTCTGGGACGGGGTAGCTAGTGAAAAAGTGTGCAGACGACCCAGGTGCGGCTACTTGAGGCTCCGTGGTGTGGAGTTGGATAGTTGAAGGAACCACAGGCGCGGTCGACCGCGTGGGATGCCCACTCGGCAAGGGTGCAGCGAACGTCACAGTGGCCCTGCCCGCGTCTTCAGCTTGACGGACGGGAGGCGTTGCAGTTGGTTCTTGCCGAGCCACCCTGCCGGTTGTTACCTTCTTGCTCTTCCTAGGCTTAGGAGCCACATCTTCGTCGTCGTCCGGAAGGTCAATGATGTTGGGTGGAGCTGCAAGACAGAACATTCGACCCCAAGTGAACCACTCGACCCTAAAAGGATCAAGAATCGAAATCGTAAGAGTTCATACCTGGGTTAGAGGTTACTGCATCCTCCATTTCCTCGTCCCAGTACTGGTATGAAGAGGTCCATGACGTAGCAGCACTGCAAAGGCCTGCATTTAATAGGTTACACCCAGTTAATCGAATCCACATAAAGGACAAGTCAGATGGTTACCCGGAGATAGTAGGAACGGTCACTTTGATCCGGGG